>NC_134493.1:51697907-51744680 GCF_040206685.1 Ascaphus truei | reverse complement strand
GAGGATAGGGTGGGGGGGGGGAAAGGGAGGAGAGGGTGGGGGGGGGGGAAAGAGGGAGGAGAGGGTGGGGGGGGGGGGGAAAGGGAGGAGAGGGTGGGGGGAAAAAAGGGTGCAGAGGGTGGGGGGAAAAAAGGGTGCAGAGGGTGGGGGGAAAAAGGAGGAGAGGGTGAGGGGGAAAAAAGGGAGGAGAGGGTGGGGGAAAAAAAGGGAGGAGAGGGTGGGGGGAAAAAGGGAGGAGAGGGGTGGGGGCAAAAAGGGAGGAGAGGGTGGGGGGCAAAAAGGTAGGAGAGGGATGGGGGGGCAAAAAGGGAGGAGAGGGTGGGGGGCAAAAAGGGAGGAAAGGGTGGGGGGCAAAAAGGGAGGAAAGGGTGGGGGGGGAAAAAGGGAGGAGAGGGTGGGGGGGCAAAAAGGGAGGAGAGGGTGGGGGGCAAAAAGGGAGGAGAGGGTGGGGGGGCAAAAAGGGAGGAGAGGGTGGGGGGCAAAAAGGGAGGAGAGGGTGGGGGCAAAAAGGGAGGAGAGAATGGGGGCAAAAAGGGAGGAGAGGGTGGGGGCAAAAAGGGAGGAGAGGATGGGGGCAAAAAGGGAGGAGAGGGTGGGGGGCAAAAAGGGAGGAGAGGGTGGGGGGGGGAAAAGGGAGGAGAGAATGGGTGGAAAAAAGGGAGGAGAGGGTGGGGGGCAAAAAGGGAGGAGAGGGTGGGGGCAAAAAGGGAGGAGAGGGTGGGGGGAAAAAAAGGGGAGGAGGGTGGGGGAAAAAAGGGAGGAGAGGGTGGGGGGAAAAAAAGGAAGGAGAGGGTGGGGGAAAAAAAAGGGAGGAGAGGGTGGGGGGGGGAAAAAGGGAGGAGAGGGTGGGGGAAAAAAAAGGGAGGAGAGGGTGAGGGGGGGGAAAAAGGGAGGATAGGGTGGGGGGGGGGGGAAGGGAGGAGAGGGTGGGGGGGGAAAGGGAGGAGAGGGGGGGGAAGGAGGAGAGGGTGGGGGGGAAAAAGGAGGAGAGGGTGAGGGGAAAAAAGGGAGGAGAGGGTGGGGGAAAAAAAGGGAAGAGAGGGTGGGGGAAAAAAAGGGAAGAGAGGGTGGGGGAAAAAAAAGGGAGGAGAGGGTGGGGGAAAAAAAGGGAGGAGAGGGTGGGGGGAAAAAAGGGAGGAGAGGGTGGGGGCAAAAAGGGAGGAGAGGGGTGGGGGCAAAAAGGTAGGAGAGGGATGGGGGGGAAAAAAGGGAGGAGAGGGTGGGGGCAAAAAGGGAGGAGAGGGTGGGGGCAAAAAGGTAGGAGAGGGATGGGGGGGCAAAAAGGGAGGAGAGGGTGGGGGGGCAAAAAGGGAGGAGAGGGTGGGGGCAAAAAGGGAGGAGAGGGTGGGGGCAAAAAGGGAGGAGAGAGTGGGGGCAAAAAGGGAGGAGAGGGTGGGGGGCAAAAAGGGAGGAGAGGGTGGGGGGCAAAAAGGGAGGAGAGGGTGGGGGGCAAAAAGGGAGGAAAGGGTGGGGGGGAAAAAGGGAGGAGAGGGTGGGGGGGAAAAGGGAGGAGAGGGTGGGGGGGCAAAAAGGGAGGAGACGGTGGGGGGCAAAAAGGGAGGAGAGGGTGGGGGGCAAAAAGGGAGGAGAGGGTGGGGGGCAAAAAGGGAGGAGAGGGTGGGGGGCAAAAAGGGAGGAGAGGGTGGGGGGCAAAAAGGGAGGAGAGGGTGGGGGCAAAAAGGGAGGAGAGGGTGGGGGGGGAAAAAGGGAGGAGAGAATGGGTGGAAAAAAAGGGAGGAGAGGGTGGGGGGGCAAAAAGGGAGGAGAGGGTGGGGGCAAAAAGGGAGGAGAGGGTGGGGGCAAAAAGGGAGGAGGGTGGGGGGCAAAAAGGGAGGAGGGTGGGGGGCAAAAAGGGAGGAGAGGGTGGGGGCAAAAAGGGAGGAGAGGGTGGGGGAAAAAAAGGGAGGAGAGGGTGGAGGGGGGAAAGGGAGGAGAGGGTGGGTGGGGGAAAGGGAGGAGAGGGTGGGTGGGGGAAAGGGAGGAGAGGGTGGGGGGGGGGGGAAAGGGAGAAGGTGGGGGGGAAAAGGGAGGAAAGGGAGGGGGGGGACAGCGAGGAAAGGTAGGGGGGACAGGGAGGAGAGGGTGGGGGGGGGGGAAGGGAGGAGAGGGTGGGGAGGGGGGCAAGGGAGGAGAGGGGGGGGAAAGGGAGGAGGGGGGGGGGAAAGGGAGGAGAGGGAGGGAAAAGGGAGGAGAGGGCGGGGGGGTGGAAGGGAGAGGGTGGGGGGGGGGGAAGGGAGGAGAGGGTGGGGGGGGAAGGGAGGAGAGGGTGGGGGGGGAAGGGAGGAGAGGGTGGGGGGGGAAGGGAGGAGAGGGTGGGGAGTGGGGGAAAGGGAGGAGAGGGGGGGAAGGGAGGAGAGGGGGGGAAAGGGAGGAGAGGGCGGGGGGGTGGAAGGGAGAGGGCGGGGGGGTGGAAGGGAGGAGAGGGCGGGGGGGGTGGAAGGGAGGAGAGGGCGGGGGGGTGGAAGGGAGGAGAGGGCGGGGGGGGTGGAAGGGTGGAGAGGGCGGGGGGGGAAAGGGAGGAGAGGGCGGGGGGGGAAAGGGAGGAGAGAGGGCGGGGGGGAAAGGGAGGAGAGGGCAGGGGGAGGAAGGGAGGAGAGGGCGGGTGGGAAGAAGAGAGGAGAGGGCGAGGGGGGGGGTAAGGAGGAGAGGGCGGGGGGGGGGGAAAGGGAGGAGAGGGCGGGGGGGGAAAGGGAGGAAAGGGCGGGGGGGGAAAGGGAGGAGAGGGCAGGGGGAGGAAGGGAGGAGAGGGCATGGGGAAAGGGAGGAGAGGGCGAGGGGGGGGAGAGGCAGGGGGGGAAAGGGTGGAGAGGGTGGGGGGGGGGGGGGAAAGGGAGGAGAGGGCAGGGGGGGAAAGGGAGGAGAGGGCGGGGGGGAGGAAGGGAGGAGAGGGCGGGGGGAGGAAGGGAGGAGAGGGCGGGGGGAGGAAGGGAGGAGAGGGCGGGGGGAGGAAGGGAGGAGAGGGCGGGGGGAGGAAGGGAGGAGAGGGCGGGGGGAGGGAGGAGAGGGCGGGGGGAGGAGGGGAGGGCGGGGGAGGGAGGAGAGGGCGGGGGGAGGAAGGGAGGAGTATACAGCAGGGGTGCACAAACTGTTCTCCCTGCGCCCCCCTGCCTGCTCTCCCCCACTGCTCCCCCCCCCCCTTCTCGGTTTCGGCATCAAATGACGCCGCGGGTCATGTGACATCACGTTGCCATGGTGACAAGGCGCTGGAAGCCAAGATAAGTGACGTTACAGAGGCTTTGCGCTGTCCCCGGCATCTGTAACCGCTGAGGCCACCCCCAGAAAATCTCGTGCCCCCCAGTTTGCGCACCCCTGGTATACAGTATGAAGTTGAGCTATAGGAGGGAATTACTGCACTTTGTTCATGGGTCTGTTCCCAGAGCTATAGCAATAAATACATTCCCAGTCATGATTATCTTGTAAAATACACTGCACTCCTGTATCTTGTTACATACCCAAATGAGCACAGCTAATATGAGCACAGATAGGTGAGAGGCGGCTAATTCATATAGAGATACTGAATACCTCAGCCAGGAACTTCCAGGGTTAACAGCCAAGTAGCTCAAAAACTCCCCGCCCCCTGTGTGCTGAATAATAAGGGACTTCCTGTTTCATTTCCTGTTGCTGCTTTCAAGCATGGCGTCTGCTGGTCTGAGAGAGGAGCTAACCTGCCCCATCTGCCTGAGCATTTATACCCAGCCTGTGACACTGAGATGTGGGCATAACTTCTGCCAGGTTATTGGGAGTGTGCTGGATTCCCAGGAGGGATCTGGAATTTATACCTGTCCCTGACTGCAGAGCAGAGTTTCAGGAGCGTCCTGCACTGCAGAGGAACCTGAAGCTGTGTAACATAGTGGAGCGTTTCCTTTCTACTCAGCCAGAGCAGGAGGAGGCTGTGATCTTCTGCACTTACTGTGACTCCTCTGTACCTGCTGCTAAAACCTGTCTGCTGTGTGACGCCTCCCCTGTGTGACAAACACCTAAAGAGACACAGCAAGTCAGTGGGACACGTCTTAACTGACCTCACCACTTCTCTGGAGAACAGAAAATGCCCCATCCACAAGGAGCCCCTGACATTTTACTGCTCTGAGGATGCTGCCTGTGTCTGTGTGTCCTGCTTCGTATTTGGAGAGCACAGGGGACACCAGATGGAGCTGCTGAATGAGGCCTCTGAGAAGAAGGTGAAACTGAGAAATGTGTTGGAGAAACTGACATCAAAGAGAGAGGAGACTGAGAAAAGAGCCCAGAGTCTGCAGGAACAGAAGAGAGAGAAGCACAAAAAAGCAGCCGGGGTAACAGACCGAGTCACTGCCCTGTTTAGGGACATCAGGGCACAGCTGGAAGTCCTAGAGAAGCGAGTCCTGAGTGAGATCACCAGGCAGGAAGAGCAGGTTTCTCTCCGAGTCTCTGATATAATCCAGCAGCTGGAAATAAAGAGGGACGAGCTGTCCAGGGAGATGCTTCACATTGAGGAGCTCTGCAACATCCCTGACCCATTAACTGTACTTAAAGAAAGTTATGATAAGGAGAAAAGCAATGACAGCTGTAATAAGGGCTGTGATACGGATGTTACTGATTGTCTGGACGAGGCGCTGATCTCACTGACATTACACAATGGCCTTAAACGCATTGCTGCTGGTTTGTTTGATATAAAGGGAAAGAGCGGGTTCCATGTGCAGGAAGCTTCAGACATATTACTGGATGTAAATACAGCGGATAATCGCATAGATTTATCAGCTGACCTGAAAACTGCTTCAGGTTCCGGCACAAAACACCAACGTCCTGATGTACCAGAGCGGTTCCAAACATGTCACGTGTTAAGCAGCTGCAGCTTTTCCTCAGCACAGCATTACTGGGAAGTGGAGGTCAGTGAAGCAGGGTATTGGTCTGTAGGGGTGGCCTATCCCAGTATAGGAAGAAAATATACAGGAGATGGGACCTTTCTTGGAAATAATGACGTGTCCTGGTGTCTGGATTGGGATTCTAAAGATTTTGCAGCTGGTCACAACTCTAAATACAAAAGTGTAATCCCAGTGTTTCCCCTGTTGACCATTGGAATATACCTGGACTATGAGGCTGGGCGGCTGTCCTTTTATCAGCTGTGTGACCCGATCAGACACTTACACACCTTCACCGCCACCTTCACTGAGCCTCTTCATGCTGCGTTCTATATATGTGATAATGGCTGGGTCACAATCAAAAGCTAACATTTTAAATATGACAGCGTAAATAGAGTATGAAAAGTGTATTTCCGGCAGCATAGTGTATTGAGAGCTGCAGTTTTCGGTCCAGTTTATTCATTGATAAAATGCATATTCGGAGCTATGAGGCTTGGAGTTCACTGCCAACTTAATAAGCCATAAACCTCTATATTACGCAGGACTGGAAGGTGTTTTATTGAGTAGCACTGCTTAGTAATACAGCCCTTTATGTTACCTGTCACTGAGAATCCTGTAGTTCTCTACCTTATAAACCATGTATTACACTCCAGCCTGATCTGTTTTTCTAGTAAAAGCATCTTTATTACTTCCCATAATTACAAATATGGGGGGGGGTGGGGGGGGTGGGGGGGGGGGGGGCACTTTGCCAGTGTTGTTGTCAATCTTTTCATGCTTTTCTCTGGGATTCTAACCTTTTCTTTCTAATTGGTAGATTTCCAGAGATCCTTCACATTTTATATAATATTATTAGTAAATAGTATGTTATTAGGCGTATGGGGTTTGAATGAACAATTAATGTCTTACTTTCACAGAAATAGAGGTTTGTGTCAATTGTGTGTAATTTACTGACTACGATCTATAAGTAGACAATATAAATAAAATGGACATATTAAGAAAGTTCTAGTCTCTTTCTTTTCACACACTTTCTGGCTATCTGCAGTTTGTCTAAGGCCGCGCATATAGTGCCTGCGACGGCGACGCGTGACATCACCCGACGCCGCTAGCGAAAGTTGTATTTCGCTTTGCGGCGGCATTGCGGGCGACCAGGCCATTGATTGGTTCAGGGGCTGTCATATGAGGCGACAGCCCCTGAAAAATCAAATATTGCTTCCAAAAATTACGTCGCCCCTTCGCCGTCGCGCTTACTATAAGCGCACGCGGTGGCGACAATGCATTTGTTTTCGGGCGACTTCGCCGTCACTATAAGCGCGGCCTTAGAATCTTATAAACCACTTAGGCCAGATCCAAAGGGGCTGAGCTGCACATGAATTTGGAGTAACGGCGTGCTAAAGCTTAGCACTATGTTGTGGATCTGGGCCTAATTGCCCTCCAACCTTTACTGGTTTTCTAATTAAAGCGTCATTATTACCTCCCAAAAAATACTTTGGGACATGTTTCCAGCAGAAAACAAGGTTCTGTACAAAGACCGTAAAAATATATGCACATGGAATGAAAACTGGTTAAAGGACAAACAGAGAGTTGTCATAAATGGAACTTTTTTAGGTTGGGCTAAGGCGTGACTGGAGTACCTCAGGGATCGGTACTGGGACACCTGTTTTTTTAACTTGTTTATTAAATGATCTTGAGGTTGGCATCGAGAGCAAAGTCTCCGTCTTTGCTGATGTCACTAAATTGTGTAAGGTAATAGAATCAGAGCAGGATGTAATTTCTCTCTAGAAGGACTTGGAGAGACTGGAAACGTGGGCAGGTAAATGTCAGATGAGGTTTAATACAGATAAATGTAAGGTTATTCATCTGGGAAGCAAGAATAATCAAGCGACTTACAAATTAAATGGGGATAAATTGGGGAAACCTTGATTGGAGAAGGATTTAGGAGTGCTTGTAGACAGCAGGCTTAGCAACTCCTCGGGGCAGGGACTCCTCTTCCTTAATGTTACTTTTATGTCTAAAGCACTTATTCCCATGCTCTGAATATTTATTTGATTACCACATGTATTACTACTGTGAAGTGCTACGTACATTAATGGCGCTATATAAATAAAGACATACAATACAATACAATAGTGCCCAAAGTCATGCAGTAGCTGCAAAGGCAAACAAGATCTTATCTTGCATTAAACGGGCAATGGATGGAAGGGAAGTAAACATAATTATGCCCCTTTACAAAGCATTAGTAAGACCACACCTTGAATATGGAGTACAATTTTGGGCACCACTCCTTAGATAAGACATTATGGAAATAGAGAGAGTGCAGAGAAGAGCCACCAAATTAATAAAGGGGATGGACAATCTAACTTATGAGGAGAGACTAGCTAAATTAGATTTATTTACATTAGAACAGAGGCATCTAAGAGGGGATATGATAAATATATACAAATATATTTGGGCACAGTATAAGGAGCGTTCAAAAGAACTATTCATCCCAAGGGCAGTACAAAGGACTCAGGGTCATCCCTTAGGCTACGGCCCCATTGCCTGTGCTGCACGCGCGCCTGCGAGGCTGGCGGCGCGTGCAGCCGAATTCCCCGGTCTGCAGGGAGCTGCAGGGGGAGTGACGGGGCACGGCCATGACATCACCCAGCAGGTTCGCCCTCATTGGCTGAACCGCCGGGGGCGTGGCCTAGCGCTCCGTCGCTAGATCTGAACTCAATTTTCAGGTCGCCCTGAAAAACTCGCCATGCAGCGCGGCGCCCCCCCCCCCCTTGCAGCGGGCCTGGCCCCATTGAGGGGCGGCTGTTATCATCGCAGCGCCCGCCATAGCGCGCACTGCAGTAGCCAGTGGGGACAATCCCTTAAGATTGGAGGAAATTAGATTTCACCAACAACAAAGGAAAAGGTTCTTTACAGTAAGGGCCGTTTGTCATGATCGGGGTATGAGGGGTTAATGGGATCTGTGTATATGTTGATCTGCATCCCCCTGCTTCACCAGAATTATCCCAGGTCTGAGATTTTATTTCCCCAGCAGTCTGTGTTATATTACTATGTGTGTGTATTTCCCCAGCAGTCTGTATTATATTACTATGTGTGTATAAATCATGTCAGGAGGGAAAGGGTTAACCATATTGTGTATATGTTGATCTGCATTTCCCAGCTTCAGCAGAATTAATTGCTATGTTATGTATTAACATGGAGAGAGGAGGAAAATGGTATTGTATCCATGACAATGGATAAAGTGAAAAAATTATAACTTTCGTTGTATACATGCTATAGCGGTGATATTTGGACACAAGTTAAATCCCACCTCTACCACCAATTAATATATATGCTTGTCACAAGAGAACAGACAATATATCTAATAACCGGGCCAGATTGAACAAGACTAGGATATAGTAAACTGAATGAGTTTATTTCCTATGAGCAGAACAGACAATGCATCAAGCAAATAACATTACAGAAATATTTACACTTACTGGGGTTGGACAAGGAGATATTCAGCCGAATAGCAGCTCCTTAGTTGTTATAGGTCACAACAAGCCCAGGAATAAGGCTGCAGGCACCTTTTTAAAGCTAAGGGGCCTGTTTTTTAACATTAGCCTCATCCGATTGGCAATGAATTAACTTACACCAAGCATGTCAAACTCAAAGGCTAACACGGGCCAAATAAACATGGTTTAAGTTTAGGTGGGCCGCAAAAAAAAAACACGTAAATTTTCCTAGAAACGTAGGTTTATTTCGAAAAGTACAATATAAAAAAAAAAAGAACAAAAACAACGATAAAATTAATGTTTTCTTCCTGACACCTGGCATCTCTGACTCTCTCGCTCTCTGACTCTCTCCCTGTCTCTGACTCTCTCTCTCCCCCTCTCTGACACCCTCAATCTCTGACTCTCTCTCTCCCCCTCTCACACTCACTCTTTACTCTCTGACACTCTCACTCTCGCACACTCACTCTCGCACACTCTCACTCTGACACTCACTCTCGCACACTCTCACTCTCTGACACTCACTCTCGCACACTCTCAATCTCGGACTCTCTCTCTCTCCCCCCCCTCTCTCTCTCTCTGACTCTCTCTCTCCCCCCCTCTCTCTCTCTCCCCCCCCCTCTCTCTCTCTCTCCCCCCCCCCTCTCTCTGACTCTCTCTCCCCCTCTCTCTGACTCTCTCTCCCCCCCTCTCTCTCTCTCTCCCCCCCTCTCTCTCTCTGACTCTCTCTCTCTCTCTCCCCCCCTCTCTCTCTGACTCTCTCTCTCTCTCTCCCTCTCTGACTCTCTCTCTCCCTCTCTGACTCTCTCTCTCTCCCTCTCTGACTCTCTCTCTCCCTCTCTGACTCTCTCTCTCCCTCTCTGACTCTCTCTCTCTCTCTCCCTCTCTGACTCTCTCTCTCTCTCCCTCTCAGACACACTCTCTCTCCCTCTCAGACACACTCTCTCTCCCTCTGACACACTCTCTCTCCCTCTGACACACTCTCTCTCCCTCTCAGACACACTCTCTCTCCCTCTCAGACACACTCTCTCTCCCTCTCAGACACACTCTCTCTCCCTCTCAGACACACTCTCTCTCCCTCTCAGACTCTCTCTCCCTCTCAGACACACTCTCTCTCCCTCTCAGACACACTCTCTCTCCCTCTCAGACACACTCTCTCTCCCTCTCAGACACACTCTCTCTCCCTCTCAGACACACTCTCTCTCCCTCTCAGACACACTCTCTCTCCCTCTCAGACACTCTCTCTCCCTCTCAGACACTCTCTCCCTCAGACACACTCTCTCTCAGACACACACACACACACACACACACACACACACACACACACACACACACACAAACTCAAGACACTCACATACACACGGGGGAAATCGGAACTGGGGGGGATCGGAGTAGGGGGGGAAAGGAGAGGGGGGGGGGCGGTAATCGGAGCGGAGCAGGGGGGCAAGGGGGAAGCAAGGCAGGCATGGAGCAGAAGTCACCTGACTTGCTCCATGCAGCAGGAGAGGCGAGCAGCAGGAAGAGGCGGGCAGCAGGCAGCAGGAAGAGGCGGGCCTCACTATGCAAGCTCGGATAGAGCTTGCGGCGGGTCAAAAATAAATTCTGGCAGCGTGCCAACACGCGCCAGCCAATCAGGAGAGGGGGGAGGGTTTTTTTTTTCCCTTTGCAGAGAGCGCGCGCCGCTGCCTGGCGTATCCCGAGCTAAGTATTGGCTGGGCCGCAAATATGTTCGTTGTGGGCCGCAAGTTTGACATGCTTGACTTACACCTATTAAACATTGCCACATAACGTGGGAGAGCTGACATCACCCTCCCCTGACAGCTCCAGACATGTGCAGTGGATATTTGAGTAGCCCCACTTAGGAAACAGGGGCCCAAATACTTGGCACCAGCAGGTCTGACTGAGGTGACATTGGACCAGCGAAGCTTTGTCTCAGGGTGTCACTTTTGACAGGTGAAATGGTTATCACCTAGTTGTGAGACCTGGTCTGCACATTCAAGGGGGTGAGTCTTAGCCCCTTTGATCAGCATATGGCCTCATTAACACATCAGAGGACTCACGTACAGTAACTCACACTGCCTTTCTGAATAAAAATATGGCATAAAATATTACATGGGAAATCATACTTTCTATTGGTAAGAAGGGGTTAACAATCCCTGGGCCGCCTGCTATAGGTGGGATTTAACTTGTGTCCAAATATCCCCGTTATAGCATGTATACAACGAAAGTTATCATTTTTTCACTTTATCCATTGTCATGGATACAATACCATTTTCCCCCTCTCTCCATGTTAATACATAACATAGCAATTAATTCTGCTGAAGCGGGGAAATGCAGATCAACATATACACAATATGGTTAACCCTTTCCCTCCCGACATGATTTATACACACATAGTAATATAACACAGACTGCTGGGGAAATACATCTCAGACCTGGGATAATTCTGCTGAAGCAGGGGGCTGCAGATCAACATATACACAGATCCCATTAACCCCTCATACCCCGATGATGACACCGTTACAATGAGGAATTCATTACCCATGGAGACAGTGATGGCAGATACAATAGATATGTTCAAAAAAAGGTTGGACATCTTTTGAGATAGGAATACAGGGATATACCAAATAAGTAAACATGGGAAGGATGTTGATCCAGGGAGTAATCTGATTGCCAATTCTTGGAGTCAGGAAGGAATATATTTTTCCCCTTATGAGATATCATTGGATGATATGACTCTGGTTTTTTTGTTTGCCTTCATCTGAATCAATAAGTAAGTATAGATATAGGATAAATAATCTGTTGTCTAAATTTAGCATAGGTTGAACTTGATGGACAAATGTCTTTTTTCAACCTCATCTACTATGTAAAAGAGTAAAAAAAAAAACTAAATATTAAAAACATTTGTCTGAATTTATTTTTAAATGCCAGCACCTCAATGTAACTAAACATATTACTGACATTAGTCCCCTGTGGTTATAGGTGAGACCGTCCCTTTTATAAGCAATCATAATCATATTTTATACTTTCCACAGGGATTCCTCCCTTTTCTTTCTAATTGGTAGATTTTCCTGCCTATTTAAGTGTTTGTAGCTACTTTCATAGGCATAATGATGTGTCCTATGTGGGTTAATTCACTGTATATGGTTTATAAGTAGACCATAAAGATAAAATGCTGAACATAGTAAGACGCTGTGCTGTGTTTTGGAATGAGGGGTGAGATGGGGGAGAGTGGTGAGATGGGGGAGAGTGGTGAGATGGGGGAGAGTGGTGAGATGGGGGAGAGTGGTGAGATGGGGGGGGGGGGATCTTACCTTATCCAGAGCGGCCCTCCTGCAGTGTTGCATTGTCATGGCGACCCATTGTCATATGACACCACATTGCCATGAGGTCACATTGCTATGGAGACGTCATGACGCTGCAGGAGGAGGGCCGCTCTTTCTAAGTAATAGACTATTCCCTCCCGCGTTCCTTACATCTCCCCCAAAGCACAATGTCGGACTTATTCCTGCTCCCTCAGATAAGGCTGAGATTGCTGATGTCTGTATTGTGTTTTAACAATTCATCTTCTAAAATAATCTTTCCATGTCTGATGTTCTTAAGAGAATTAAAATAACCCACCAGTGTTTATTTTATAAAGTGCCCGTGTCAGCAGCCTAGCGATCCCAACTTAAGCCCGCTTCCTCAAACCTCCCCTCACACTCATTCTTCCTTCCCCACCTGGTCACACACTTTCCTCCCACAACCTGTCACACAATCCCCCCCGATACCCATACAATTACCCCCCACAATACTTCCTCCCACAGCCAAAATGCAATACCCGCCATCACACCCAAAATGCTATGACCCCCCACCCCCCCCTCAATACCACCCCAGTCAATTCAATAACTACCCCACCACGATCCCCACACAATACACACAGCTGACACTAGGATTTAAGCTCCCCCCCCCCTATTATAAAGAACAGATGGGATACCAGCACTATCGAAATTTAGAGAGAGTGAACATTGCAAATAGGGGAAGAGAACAAAAATACAAAAACAACTGAATTGCACGTGATCCAGAGGGACCAGTGCTTCAGCAAAAGGTCCCCTAATGTTATGCACTCACTATCACTCAGTAGGGAGAGGGATGGTGGATGTACATTAATACGTGAACATGTAAGGTGATAAAATGCTTGAGAATTCACCCTAAGAACAAAACAATAGTATAGTGTAATGATTTCAAATTATTTTATTTGGTAAAAAAGTTAAAATACACCATCCCTCTCCCTTCTGATAGTGAGTGCATAGCATCGGGGGACCTTTTTCTGGAGCCATCATTTTCTGGTCCATCTGGATCACGTGCTATTCAGTTGTTTTGTGTATTTTGTTTTCTGTGGCTGATGTTAATTTCAGTCCCGGGGCTCCCTTTTTTTTGTGCCGATTGGGGACACAAAAAAACAAACTACAAACATGGCCGCAGGTGAAATATTAGCGACCGCTAGCTTTTCTATTGGCTGCCGGGCCTATCCCTGACGCAGATGCCATTGTGTGTCAGCCAGGTATATATTTTTGGTTCTAGAATGGGGGGTGGGGGGGGGGGGGGGGGGTTGGGGGAGAGGGGAGATCATGTAAATAAAATGTCTGACCTGCCACAGAAGTAACATGTTCCGGAGATCAGGGCGCTATTTAATACGTTTGGCTCTATTTCAATAAATGTTACTAAACCAAAGAGCAGAGGTGTGTTAAAGCTGCAGTCCCCATTTAAAGGTTAATTTATATTATGGAGATAGCAAAAGAATGGTGCTCACATATAAGTGTGTGCTCTGAACATAATGTGTCACACATTTATTGTTGAAACAATAATAAACACACTGGAACTGTCCGTAATACCTTAAAGTCCATGAATATACACGGGGGGACAAATTACCTAGCAGTGTCCACTTGACTACCACAACCAATGGCCTTTGTATAGTAACCCCCACTATGCACAAGCATCCCCAATAGTAAGGCTGATGTAAACATATAAGGGCTATAGCCCATTACCTGCCCATAGAGGTATCCAGAATAAATCCAATGTTCCTGCAGGGTGGAGGCAGCAACAGGCAGTGTAGCGCGTAGGAGCAGAAGGATTTCCAAGGAAAAATAACTTGAGAGCAACTCCAAGTAAAAATAGAAAGAATTTCATTCATCAGTTCACAATGAGAGTGACCGTGACACAGTCCCACGGGCTGAAACGCGTTGGTGCGTTTTATTTTTTTATTTTTCACTCTATTACTGGGAGTTGCTCTCAAGTTATTTTTCCTTGGAAATCCTTCTGCTGAGCTCCTACGCGCTACACTGCCTGTAATTTATAATATGACGCAGCTTCTTTTTACACAAACCTAAGCCTACATTGCGTTCTATTTCAATTCCTACAGGTAAAGACGTTATAATCCTGATATATTTCTGTGTTTTGCTTATGTGGTTTGTATCCTGATCAGTTGCAGCCATCTGCATCCATTCCTGGAACAGAAGTTTTTGGGGGCTCAGTATCTCAGGTATGAAAAATGGCACAAAAAATACAAGGAACAAGCTCCACACAGAGCGGGACCAGCCGTTTCCAAGGATAATTAACAAGCCGATTTTGTGAGTTGAGGGGCGTGGATTGCTGCTTTAACCATTCAATTGCCTCCACCGCATTGCAAAATATTACATTGCAGGCTCCTCTGGCAGCAAAGGGTTAATATTCCCCTGAAAAAGAGCATTGGCATTTACATATACGCATTAAAAACAGAAAATTACTGTTCAATTTCCAAAAGAAGTTTCCTTTTCTTTAATTGCTTTAAAGTCACACGGTGTAAACGGTAGAGAGGTCTGTGTTTCCCAGGCAGGTTTAAGCGCTAGGCACCTTACATCCCATCCAATGGGCCAAAAACCGTAGCACTGCTTAGCGATTATGGCACAGAGGGGCCTATGTACCATTATATATTAAAAACATTTGTGCATCAACATTTCAGTGCAAACAAAGTAATACAAACCTTCCCACAATGCGCGTTGTATGTACAAAGACTTCACACCCGAGACGTATCATTTGCGAGTTGATATTATTTTTGCCGCGTCACGGCGAGTACGATGGACACCATTTAAATGAAAACAGAATTGTGTATTTTCCAAGTATAACTAGTGTTGGTAAATATAAATTAGTGTCATTTTATTCAGAATAGCCACCCTTTGCAAACACATTTTCCTAACCTGTATAAAGAAACCTCCCGGCTCCGTCAGACATTTTTGGGTTGATACATCGCAACTTCATTCTGCGCTAACTTCATTCTGCGCTAACACTATTAACCGTCTTTTTAAGGGTTTGCGCCAAGGTGAACGTGACGGACAATTGCGACGCATTTCCCGTTTGTTGCTTTTGGCGCGGAAACATTATTTTTCATACTTATTCACATCTGTACGCCCAGCGCAATCTGTTCCTGTGCGCTGAAAAAAAACACTGCCGCCGACTGCAAAATGTCAAGTTAGTATGAAAGACGCACACACAATTTAAAGTGAGAGATCCCTGCGCCAATTTCGAAAAGAAAAAAAGCGGTTTGCGACATCTAGTAAATACGTAAGCGCCAATAGTGTTAGCACGCTCATATTTCTCTGTGTATATTATCCAACAGAAATTACACAATAAAAGTTTGTGTGTATATATACATACACAGGGTCAGTGGGAATCTTTATCCCTCTGGTTGCTGTATCCTCAAACATAACCAGCAGGAGAGGGGTTAATTAGAAACCAGCCTCTGGAGACGCAAACAATAATAAATACACAGAAGTATATAAAAAAAAAGGGCTCTTGCTTTTAATGCCTTCATTGCCTGTGTGCGAACTGCAGGAGTTGGGTTACCATGAGGTAATGTACGATAATGGGTCATACCACCCATCAGGGTAATACTGGTTAGTGGTAACCCAGATCCTGGGTGCCTCACCGCTTTGAAAAATATGAAACACAAGACATTGCAGCTCAATAATGTTACAGAGGTAAGATCACTGCAGCGCAGGAATAAGGTGTGTTTATACAGCGGAGGGCCCTGCAGATCAGGAATAAGGTGTGTTTATACAGCGGAGGGCCCTGCAGCGCAGGAATAAGATGTGTTTATACAGTGGAGGGCCCTGCAGAGCAGGAATAAGGTGTGTTTATACAGTGGAGGGCCCTGCAGAGCAGGAATAAGGTGTGTTTATAAAGCGGAGGGCCCTGCAGCGCAGGAATAAGCTGTGTTTATACAGTGGAGGGCCCTGCAGCGCAGGAGTAAGGTGTGTTTATACAGCGGAGGGCCCTGCAGATCGGGAATAAGGTGTGTTTATACAGCGGAGGGCCTTGCAGCGCGGGAATAAGGTGTGTTTATACAGCGGAGGGCCCTGCAGCGCAGGAATAAGGTGTGTTTATACAGCGGAGGGCCCTGCAGCGCAGGAATAAGATGTGTTTATACAGCGGAGGGCCCTGCAGCGCAGGAATAAGATGTGTTTATACAGCGGAGGGCCCTGCAGCGCAGGAATAAGGTGTGTTTATACAGCGGAGGGCCCTGCAGCGCAGGAATAAGGTGTGTTTATACAGCGGAGGGCCCTGCAGCGCGGGAATAAGGTGTGTTTATACAGCGGAGGGCCCTGCAGCGCAGGAATAAGGTGTGTTTATACAGCGGAGGGCCCTGCAGCGCAGGAGTAAGGTGTGTTTATACAGCGGAGGGCCCTGCAGCGCAGGAATAAGGTGTGTTTATACAGCGGAGGGCCCTGCAGCGCAGGAATAAGGTGTGTTTATACAGCGGAGGGCCCTGCAGCGCGGGAATAAGGTGTGTTTATAAAGCGGAGGGCCCTGCAGATCGGGAATAAGGTGTGTTTATACAGCGGAGGGCCCTGCAGCGCAGGAATAAGGTGTGTTTATACAGCGGAGGGCCCTGCAGCGCAGGAATAAGGTGTGTTTATACAGCGGAGGGCCCTGCAGCGCAGGAGTAAGGTGTGTTTATACAGATGAGAGCTCAGCATTGTGTTGTTCGTAGCTATAGGTGTGGGGCTGTATCTCAAGACTCCGGTGTATATAAAGGGGACTTCAGGGCTAAAGAGGAGAATACACAGATGAGGGGGGCAGTCTGCAGGAACAGGGTAAGACACTGCACGTGTGATTCAGGTATATGCATTTACAAGGACTGCTCAGTACTGATAACTACGACTGAACATTGGGCACCTTTCCTTAATAAGGATTTCGTTCTGTGAGGTCACTATTGTAGGTGTATCAGCTTTGTTCATATACAGGTGAGGTCACTGCTCCTCGGGACTCCGGTGCATACTATATACACACACATATATATACATACAAGGCACAGTTCCCCAGGGCTTAGCTGTATTCACAGAGGTGCCCGCAACCAGCCGGGCAATGGGAGTTGGTCTGCAGCCACTTCATGATGTGCTGAAGGTGCCCGCCGTGGCTGCAGCCCTGACACCAAACAAACAGACCCTTCACCACATGGTGGCACACGGCACACATGCTGGCACACTGACGGCACCTGGAAGAGGGAATGGATAATACAGTAACTGTAATACAATAGGAAAACAGATGATAGAAAAACCAAATAAAATAATCCCCCTTTCAAATCTCCAGTCTTCCTGCCCTTCCAAGCCTCATCTTCTCCATTACCTTCATTCTAAACCTCCCTTCTGCTCTTGACTTTTCCAAACACCTTCCTATTTCACAAACTCCCTCAAAACCTTCCCCCTTTCCTCCTCACCTGCCTTCCCCTTTAACCATTCCCTTCATACCTCCCCTCTTACCTCCTCATACCAAGAGTCACCACCCACTGAAAGACTAGCACTGCGGTTCTATAGGTAGGACATTGCCAATGTTTATGGTCGGCATTCATGTATGTCGTGGCGCAGTTTTTTGGGGGACTAACCACTTTGTCTGATGCAGAACACCACTCTTGCTAAATCCTGATGAAGGTGTGAGGCCCATATACCACTGTTCTATCAAAGTATGTACTGGATATTTGTATATGGCAGTGAACAGGATTCCTACTGTGTCCCTTCTGTGCCATACACACAGAGGTGAGTGCAGACTAATGTTCTTGATTGAGCTCTCCTCTTAGTCCCATACCTCTCCTCCAAACTTGTAATAACCCCCCTCTCCTCTTAACTTCCTAACCTCCCACTTTGTATCTTCCTTTCCAAACCTCATTTCGACTCCCAAGACTCCGTCTGAAGACCTTACCTCCTTGCTCTTAACACACTCCCCTTACCCCTCCTTGGCACCCCCATGCCCCTACCCCTCCTTGGCACCCCCCATGCCCCTCGCCCTTCCTTGCACACCTCCTCCTGGCCTCCCCTTCCCACCAGCCCTCACCGGTCACAGATCCAGCCCTTGTTGTTCATGGGCCGCTTGCAGTTGCTGCAGTTGATGTGCAGAGTGGTGGATGCCTGGTTCAGGCAGCTGATCGCACTGCAGGTGCTCAGCTTGATCACCTGGTTGGAGACGTTCCACAGCTTAAAGCGCTGAAGCAGGTCAATGTAGGACGTGAACCAATGCTCCTGGGAAAAGTGTGGAGACACAAAGCTTAACCACAACATGAAATGATGCAGCCACTGTAAGAGTTTGTATGCTAATGTCCATGTGTGGGCACTATTTTCAGAGTCTATAAAACACTATGGATCTGTATCTTTAACCTTCGGGACAATAAGGTATTCTCTTTAAGACGCAAACGCTCAGGGCTTTAAAACACTGAAGATAAGTTACCGATAAGGACACCCGGAGGAGCCCAATATAACGGGGGGAAATAGGCAGGGGGAGCCCCATCAACAGTGGGGTGGGCACTGTACAGAATCATCTCTCACTCTGGGCCATAAGCCACTCTGACGCCGACTTACCAGAGTGCGCCACCTCAAGGGGCTTATACTCCAAGAAATAGGGAAGCTTGGAGTTGGGTTACAATACGACAACATACCAGTATGCAGGGCAATAAGGCACTCTGGGCCTGGCTTACTACCACATATTATTTAACCTAATAGGGAATAACAAAATATCAAAAAGGGCACTTTGAGATGGGTTGTTTGATAGCATCACACCAAGAGACCAACACATTGTTATAAGGCACTGTGAAGTTGTGTTACCATCCGATAATAGCACAATGAAGTTATATATACGGTAGCAATGTGCCTCCCGAGTGGTTTATTGTCACACAGTATAACTCAGTAACATGTAAAGCAGTAAGTCGGGTTATCACTAGTTAGTAACGTTACAGAGCTGCCGGTTACACCTGTAAGGTACTCAGGAGATAGGACCACATTTCTGGTCATGTTCACTTCCCCCATGTACCTGCGTCTGCTCATCTATCTCTTTGCGGATTCTCTCCCCCAGCACGATGAGGACGGAGGCCGCCATCTGCACGTCGCCCTGCTCTGCGTAGAAGCGCAGCATGTCACGCACGGTGGGGCTGAAGAAGTCAGAGGGGAGCCGGTTCTCGTACAGGGCGTGCGAGATGGAGATGAGCGAGAACGACTCCACTGGCGTCAGCGACACGGTCTCGGCCTCATTGCCGCTCACGTGGGGCGAGTCGGCTTTCTCTTGCAGGTGGTCAAGGGCTGATGGGTTGTCCATGATCTCATGGCGCAGGGGGAACGCCTCTTGAGGAAGGACGTACTCCTGCTCCTCAGCTGCAGAGTGGATGTGCCGGGGGGGGGGGGGGGGGGGGGTAAAATAAGAAAAGCAGAATCAGAATATAATCATGATTGCTGCTATATAAAAATTATATATGTGGGGGGTTATAAATCACAAGTATATGGTCGTGTTGTGGCTCAGGTGTTGTGTTTGTACTCACGCGCTTGTGGGTTTATTACCACACTCGCGCGCGCGCCACACACACACACACACACACACACACACACACACACACACACACACACACACACACACACACACACACACTTTGTAATCTGATGCTCCAGAATTGTGCTGGAAGGTGGTCTGAATTATTAAGCCGGGGCGCTCAGTTCTAGTCCTCAAGCCCCCACAACAGGTAAGGTTTTCAGGATATCCCTGCTTCAGCACAAGTGGCCCAAATAGTCCCTGCGTCAGCACAGGTGGCTTAATCAGTCCCTGCTTCAGCACAGGTGGCTCAGAGGCTCGATTAAGCCACCTGTGCTGAAGCTGGAATATCCTGAAAACCTGAGCTGTAGAGGGGGCTTGAGGACTGGATTTGGGCCCCCCTGTTATAAAGCACTTTACAGTTACACTTCAAAGGGGACTGTGTCGGCATGAGAAGTTATAAGTTGATATAACATCACCATTCACCCTGGACTACTCAAAAGCCTTGCACTATCTACTGAATGTTGGTGGAGAACTCTAAAAACCAGCACACCAACCACTGCTCACTCTAATGGCAAACACCACAAATTTACAACTTGCAAACCACTACCCAAATTTCTAGTCATACTATTACTCTCTCTAGCAGGTGATATTGAAACTAACCCAGGTCCTCCCAGTTCAACCTTGTCCCATGCCCCTGAGAATTCCACCTTTAAATTCCAAAAAGGGCTATCTGTCGCCCATATAAACATCCGGAGCCTGCTGCCCAAACTGGATGAACTAAGGGCATGGTGCCTTATGCATAAACCCAAAGCCATCGTTCTTACAGAAACATGGCTATCCCCTAAAACCCCTGATGCAAATATCGCCATTCAGGGATACTCCATTTTTAGGAGAGATAGATCAAAGAGAGGAGGAGGGGTGTTATTTTATATTGCAGACACATTACAATTTACACTGTTAAATTGCCCACCAAGTCCACCCACTTTTGAAACTCTAGTGGGCAAAATCTGCCTCCCCTTTTCTAAGCCCATCTTGCTTGCTGGCATCTACCGCCCCCCTAAAGCCCCTCTACAATACTTGACTGATATCACCCATTTTCTTGGCTCCATTTCCTCTCTGAATGAGAAGAGTGAGCTGCTAGTTCTTGGGGATTTCAACTTCAATTGGCTTGACCCTAAAAACCACAAAATCCAGATACAACTCAAGTCACTTAACCTATCGCAACTCATTTCCCAACCCACACGGATAAACCTGAAATCGCATAACCATTCCTTGCTAGACTGGATTCTCTCCTCAAACCCCAGCAGAATCCAATCCTCTGGCATCCTTCCTGATATTTTGAGTGACCATGCAATAGTGTACTGTGTAAGGAAAATTAAACCGCCCCATTCAAGCCCTAAAGTTCTCCTCACTAGAACATTTAAAAACTTTAACCCACAACAGTTTCTGGATGACCTTACCAACTGCCCATGGCACAAAATCGATTTAATTCTCGACCCTGATTCTGCGCTCGACTATTTCCAATCCGAGTTCTTAAAACTCTGCGATACCCATGCTCCACTACGCAAAATAAGGGTACTGGGGGCCCACCTTCCATGGGTAACACCTGACCTTATAGCACTCTAACAGTTCAGGGATGCCTTGTGGAAAAGCTACAAAGTAACTGGCACTACCAAGGATCTCAATCACTACAGATGCATGCGGAACATGTGCACAAGGCAAACAAGGCACGCAAAAGCACAATATTACTCTGACAATCTCCACCAAAATACATCAAACCCAGCTAACTTCTGGAAGGTTATCAACAATATATTCCAGCCTCCTAACCATCAACAACCAAGTAATATCACTAAGGGGGATATTACTCTGACAAACCCCACTGACATTGCAAATGCATTCAATGATTACTTTGTGGGGTGTGCCACTAACTTATTAGCAAAACGCAGCACAAACCCCAAACATGAATCTCATCCTGGGAGTATCCCTACAGTCCCACCCCCTCCCAACACTGCCCACAATTTTCAATTTAGCCCAGTATCTGAAGAGGAGATTACACAAGCGCTCCTCAAACTAAAACTAAGCAGCCAATGTGGACCCGACTTACTACAATCTAGGTTCCTACGAATTGGTGCCCCAGCCATTGCCAAACCAATTGCGTCCATAGTCAACTCTATCCTGTCTGCAGGCCATATCCCTAAGACCTGGAAAACTGCCAGAGTTGTCCCAATCTTCAAAAGTGGGGACAAAAACACTGTCTCAAACTACAGGCCAATCTCACTTCTCCCAATTCTATCTAAAGTTATGGAAAAATGTGTCCACTCCCAATTAAGCGATTTCTACACCAAGACAAATTCCCCTAGCCAATTCCAGTCTGGGTTTCGTCCCAAACACTCCACCGTAACTACCCTGCTAAAAGTTTGCAATGAAATCCAGTGTGGAATGGAACGGGGACAACTCACTGGGGCAGTATTCCTAGATTTTGCAAAGGCTTTTGACACAGTTGATCATGTTATCCTGCTTAACAAACTCCAGAGCTCTGGAATACTGAAACATGCTTTAAACTGGTTTCAGTCCTACCTATCAGGAAGATCCCAACATGTGTCCATCTCAGGCTATAATTCCAACCTCCTGGATATCACCTGTGGTGTCCCGCAAGGCTCTGTTCTGGGGCCCCTACTCTTCTCAGTGTTCATTAATGATCTTCCCACAGCTTGTAAGGAAGCCTCAATACACATGTATGCAGATGACACAATCCTATATGCACACAGCCATAGCCTCTCTGACCTTCAACACATACTTAAGTCTGACTTTTTGAGACTCGAATACTGGATTTCCCAAAACAAACTGTTTTTAAACACTGACAAGACTGTAACAATGGTATTTGGGACAAAGACTAAATTTGTAAAGCTTCCAGTGACTGAGCTCCTGATTAGAACCAACGCTAACACCACCCTAACACCTGTCACTAGTTTTAAATACCTGGGCTTATGGTTTGACTCCCACTTAACATTCGGGATGCACATTGATACCCTGACAACCAAGACCTATGCTAAACTAGGGGTACTTTACAGGAACAAATCCTCCCTTAGTCTCCTGGTCAGAAAGCGTATTGCACAGCAGATGCTAATGCCAATTATTGACTATGGAGACATAGTATATGGCTCGGCTCCTCAAACCCACCTTAGCAAACTTGACACCCTCTACAATTCAATTTGTCGTTTTGTTCTCCAATGCAACTACAACACACATCACTGCGAAATGCTCAAAGAACTAGATTCGTCATCACTAGAGTCTAGGCGCAAAGTTCACCTTTCCTGTCTCACCCTCAAATACTTTCTGGGCAAACTACCCAGCTACCTGAACAAGCTCCTCACCCCTACCACATGCAGCACCTATCACCTGAGATCAGACTCCAAAAGACTATTCATGGTCCCAAGACTCAACAAAGTATCCGGACGTTCCTCCTTCTCTTAACGTGCACCCCAAAACTGGAACAACCTATCAGAGACTCTCATATCCACCACCAGCTTAAGTTCTTTCAAATCTAAAGTTGTCTCACACTTTAATCTGGTCTGTAACTGTTTCATACGCTCATAATATATATTTTCTTTAACTGTGCACGTAATGTCTTGTATATACAGGCATACCCCGCTTTAAGTACACTCACTTTAAGTACACTCGCGAGTAAGTACATATCGCCCAATAGGCAAACGGCAGCTCACGCATGCGCCTGTCATCACGTTCTGAACAGCAATACTGGCTCCCTACCTGTACCGAAGCTGTGCGCAAGCGGGGAGACTATGCAGCCTGTTACAAATGCGTTATTTGCATCAGTTATGCACGTATATGATGATTGCAGTACAGTACATGCATCGATAAGTGGGAAAAGGTAGTGCTTCACTTTAAGTACATTTTCGCTTTACATACATGCTCCGGTCCCATTGCGTACGTTAATGCAGGGTATGCCTGTAATGTATACCTTGTTCATTTATGTAACTGTATTTGTAACCATGTATTTGTTTTACTCTGTGCCCAGGACATACTTGAAAACGAGAGGTAACTCTCAATGTATTACTTCCTGGTAAAATATTTTATAAATAAATAAATAATTATACGATTTGCCTCTCTCCCCTCGGACTATTTACATTGCTAGAACTGAACATGCATTGGCTTTGTAGAAACAGACAAATCCAATACGTAGTGAATATGCTTCCCCGTGCTGGAGAAGAGGTCAGCTCCATCCAACTGAATGAGACCAAAACATCCTCTAGAAAAGAGAAGCTGCTTCACAGTGTATGGAACTTGGCCCACAAAGTATTGCAATCCCCAGCCCAGCTGCGGGGGCGGGACTCACCGTGGGGGCGGGATTCACCGTGGGGGACGGGACTCACCGTGGGGGGCGGGACTCACCGTGGGGGGCGGGACTCACCGTGGGGGGCGGGACTCACCGTGGGGGGCGGGACTCACCGTGGGGGGCGGGACTCACCGTGGGGGGCGGGACTCACCGTGGTTGTTTTCATGGTCCATCATATACAGCTCATCCTCATCCCCCTCCCCGTCTCCCAGCAGGTAATCTGCAGGGACGTCACTGCCTTCTGTCTCCTCGTTGTCTGCAGAGGGAGGAAAGAGGTTACAACACAACAGAGAATGTCACTAAGGACACACACACAGTAGTAACACATACACACACACACACACTTACCAGTAACACACACGTAAAAATATCAACAGAGCGTTAAGTTTGGAGATTGGTTAAAGAGGAGGAAGGAGCAACAGCTGACGGCATTATGTGGCCTGCAACAATTCCCGATCTCTGTATCTGAAAGCGTTCCACTTTGGTACAAACTAATGGCACGGATATGTTTAATGATTACATCTGTGTGATTGGTGCATCAAGGAAAGAATACAAAATCTGAGGAATATAATGATTTTACATCATTTTGTATGTGTTGTAGGGACTATAAAGGATAGGGAAATAACAGTGAATAATAGTTACATAGTTGGAGGTTGACAAGACATATGTCCATCAAGTTCAAGCTATGCTAAATGTAGACAGATACTTATCCTATATTTGTACTTGCAGTATATATATATTATATATATATATATATATATATATATATATTTTCTTCCATCCAGACCAAAATAACATGATGAGATTTATTCTCATCCCGTTCCTGTCGGAGCAGCAACCAGGAGATTGGAGGGACACTTATAATTAGGGATCCTGGTGGTTATCGTTTTGTGAAATCGGTGGAAGTTTTGGGGTTTCCGATGTGTTCATTTGATTTTTTTATTTTTAGATTTAAAAAAATCTGTGGTTTAGTGTTGACAATGAAAACGATCGAGACACATTTGAATTTGGCGTTTATCTGCGCATTTTGTTTTTAGTTTCCCTACTCTCCATTTCCGTTTTATTGGTTTTAACTGGAAGTGCGAGATGAGCAGTTGCCAGTGGTTTTTTGGTTAAAACCTAAAATCAGAATTCCTACTTATAATGCACGAAGACGAGATCAAGACACAAAAAAAAAAAAAAAACACTCAAGTCTCAGTTTACCACGTTGACAAACATTTCCAAGACAAACTATAAAAATAATTTGACAAGATCTCAGTTCTATATACCGTATATATTTGTATTTTTTAAAGGATTCACCAAGACCCTAATACCTCAGGAGCGCTAAACAACAAGACACCTTCCGCGCTGGAAGATGGGCCTTCACGCGGTTTTACTCCATACGACACCTTACAGAACTTATATTACAATAGTCTGTATGAGGTCGTGTTTACACAGCTCTGCTGGGAGGTGTCCTAAAGGAGCCCGGCATAGCAAATATGATCCTCGTCCAGTAAACATATCCCTTAGCAGTTACAGTTTGTTATGCGGAGCTTTGTGGTGTTTTAACTTGTTTTTTTCATTTAACCCTTAGGCCGCCCGTATGCTAGAAGAATTAACCCCTCTTCTGTATGTATGCATTTTTTTTTTATATAACACTTACAGTGTACTTGGCACTTTACAAAAGAGACAATACAATACATGGAATTATAGTACAATAAGTGACACAAGCAAAAAGTCAATAGGAAAGGAAATCCCTGCCCCGGAGAGCTTACAATCTAAGGCCTCGTCCATGTTATCTGCTTGCGTGCTGATGCGCGCTGAGGCTCAGGGAAAGCGGGTGCTTTCCCTGGCCTTGCGGTTGCTTGCCCTGCGCGCCGTCAGGGGGCGGGCCAGTAACGTCACGGAGCTGGTTCGCCCTCATTGGGCGGACCGCTCACGTGACCGGCCCTGCGCTCCGGCAAGCGCTTGATTTTTAAAATCGGCTAAGACCTGCGCTTCCGCGCGCTTGCGGAAGCGTAGGCGAGCCCCTACTAAAGCCGCTCTAATTGCGGCTGTAGGGGCTCAGTGGCAAGCATGAGCAGGCGACAGCACGCTTCAGCAAGCAAGCAGGTAACATGGCCGAGGCCTAAGCAGTATGTTGGGAGAGTTACAGAGACAGCAGGCGAGGGAATAAGCTGCTGTATATGGCAGCGTTTGGCCACAATGGTTGGTCGGAGCGACTGTGGGTGTGGGACAGTTACCATGAGTGTAAGCTATTGAAATGCTTCTATATGCTATGAAGCCCACTTCTCCTAGCTTTGAAAGAATTTAGCCCTGTTCATATGAAGGTAGAGACTGCTTCATAGCGCATTGAATAGGGAGGGGTCAGTGAGGGGAAGCTGCTCAGTAACGGTGGCTAGTTTTCTAAAATCTTGGTCCTCTGCAGGAGTTTGGCTGCATAAAAACGTGTAGCCCAACTCCCCGTCTTACCATCATTATTAATGGCTGCAGGATCCATCAGGATGCTGTCTGCACGGCTATCTCCTTTGCTGTGCTCGAGCCGCGCCTCATTGCCCATCCCGGACGGCATCTCCTTGAGGTTAAAGCTGTGAGAATAAAAAAGGGACCGGAGGGTAAGGGTTACATCTGCCACGCCTGGTGTGTAATATAGGAAGTGCGTATGTGCTTGGTCCCTACCTGTTAAGCAGTGGCAGCGAATTGCCACTTTTGCCCATGCTGTGGTTCAAATTGGCAGGCGGCACAGTGCCAGGGCTGCAGTACATAATTCTTAGCATTGTCCATGTCTGGGCAACCTGGAAGGTACACCGAGTCAAAGAAAGGTGAGCCACAGAGCGGCAGTGCCAGGCCAGTCTCCCCAAGTTAATCATCTCTACATGGCGCCAACGTCCACACAACACAACTTTCAAATCAGCAGCAGTGCTCTGCTCCATCCAACAATGGCCCGGCAGTAACAGGTTCCAGTCAGTTACTGTGGCAGACCACCACAGTACCCTCCCTCTGTATCCAGCAAAACAACTTGAGGGGTTCTGCTCAAAGTATTATAATAAAAGTGGTTATCTCATCGCTAGAACCGGTGGTGCACCGACCTCAGAAATATATCGCCATGTAAAGGAACAAGGGGAAAGCTGGGGTATAATGGGCACTCCTGAAGGTACGTAATACTCCTTTACTGCAGAGAAGCATAGGTGCAGTCCTGGTGTACTCGCCAGTTAGAAAGGTTGCTAGAATGACTGGCACTCGGATCACTACCTGATTCCAATATACGTTACATTCTCCATTCTAGTTCAGTGTATTTCAACTGGGGTTCCTATGAACCCTCGAGTTCCCCTCCCTGCAATTTTCTGGCAATTTGAAAATTGTACCAGATACAGAAGAATTTACAATGCATCTGATCTCAGACGCGCTATTAGAGAGGGTTGGGGGTTCCTTACAATGCATCTGATCTCAGACGCGCCATTAGAGAGGGTTGGGGTTCCTCAGAGTTTCGCATAGGGTGCCTTAACCAAAAAAAGGTTGGAGCTAGTGCATTAGGACTGCATTTATTCTTCCCTACAGTGAAGGATGAGTGTTACTTACATTTGTGATTGATTCAAGTATTGAGGCAGCTTTCTCATTTTACATTCAGTGGACAAACCTGTAGTGGCTACAGTAACCTACAAATATTAATTGTGTGAGGGTGGGACGGAGAAATTAGATGGTTGTTTTTAAATGCATTAACTTCTATTCGTGAATTTGTGATGGTAAAGTCATCTTGTATTTTGTATTTGTTAATCGATTGAAATAGAATAGATTTTTAGCATTGCCGATTGATGTTAAATTCTTAATTTTTAATAATTCATTAATTTTTATAAATCAATAAAATCATTTGAATCATTTTCTCCCCCCTCCCCCCCCCAATTTCTCTTGTTAAATTTTATGTTGGAGAAATTAGTTAATTGTGAGGAATCTAAGAGTACCCACAATACCTTTCCCCTTGATACTTCCTCAGTACCAGAAGTCAATTCTACCCAATGTCAACCTCTCTCCTGGTTTGTTCCTTTATAACACCAGTCTTTCCTCTAAAGGGCAGCCTCCCACCCCAAAAAGTCCCTCAACCACATCAGCTTCTCCACATTTGCCCTCATAAATTCCCCACCTTCCTCCATGTAAGTGTCCTAACATTGCCCAGTTTGGTTTCCCAATGTGCCTGTACCCTCTCCCTGGACTCACCTGCCACCTGTTTAGCTCTCTAGCCACCTTGGCATTGTGGTCACACAGCTCTGGCAGCGGCCGCCCTGCCAGCGCGTACCTCTCCGCCGTGGCCACAAACCAGCTCATGTCCTCTCCTCCAGCCTCGAAGACGCTCAGGCCGCTGGAGATGTTCTCAAACTGCTCGGTGGGGTCTGGCTTCCGCAGGAAAAAGATCGGGTGCCGACGGTCGCTACCATACGGCTTTCTGTTGGAGTCATGCGAGGAAGAAGATGAAGAAATGAGACTCTCCTTAGCTGCGAAGGCCAAGTCACCAAAGAGACTGTAGCAGAGGCCTTCTGGGTTAGCACGGTCTATGGGCCTCCTGGCATCCCTGAAGATGTGCTGGTACAGAGTGCTGTCCTTAGAGCCAGAGAGCAGAAAGTAAGGATCGTGCAGGTGGCGCCACACAATGCCTGTAGTTACGTCCTTGTGCTCTTCAAAGGTGGCGAAGGGAATGAAGGGCCGGCGTACGTCCCACACATAGATGTTGTGGTCCACCATCATGGAGCAGGTCCCGATGTGGTACTTCCGCTCCGGCCGCCACTTGACACGGGCCACCGAGGCAATGGTCTGCACGCAGTAAATCTCCTTGGCGCGGTTGGTGCTCATGTCCCAGACTTTCACCATCTTGTCACGACCACCAGTGGCCAGCCATCCTCTACAGGGACAGGGAGAGAAATGTCAGGGTACCAGAGGTGACACCAAAGTTCAGAAAAACGTCAACACCCAAGGTCCGGGCCAAAGCAAGAGGCTTGAAATGAGAATAAAAAATGTGGTTTATGTTCAGAACCATTAAATATGGCACATCAATATTGTGATACCACTCGTGTACCGCCTCCTTTTGGGACCTGCAGTGTTCACAGTGGATAAAAAGTAGTACAGTCCTGTGGCACTTTAACACATTGGCATTATCACAGTATAATAAATAATCCACAATCAGACACTAGCACACAGACTCCCACTAAATGGTAGTTTTCATGCTTTAGTGCCAAATTGGCAATGTCACACTTAATTGAAAAAATCCCAAAGACTTTGACCACTTACAAATCTTAAAATACATTCATATGCATCCCGTATGGATCTTCAGAACACGGTTTATGTTCAGTACAATGAACATTCTCAAATATGTAACATAACAGAGTGTTATATAAAACATATTCCCAGTGCTTTTTCTAATGACAAGAAGGAACCTTGAAAGACCATCTTTGACCCAGACTGGTTACAGAAGGGGAGATGTTCAACAGTGGAAGAATCTCATGGTTCTACCAACCACATTCTTAGTTATGTATATGTGTTGTAGGTTGTGATATGTTCTAATGGAACAAGATGACAATTCTTCATAGATGGAAACACAGTATACCGTTTTTTCGAAACCTTACAGGGCTCTGTGTGTGCACTGTAAACGAAGAGACCTGTGAGGTTTGGAAAGAGCACAACACTTCAAGAAGAGCCTTGTGAGGTTTAGAAAGCTATGTACACATGAAAGAATTGCAAGGCTTGAAAATGTCTGTATACGCGAAGGAGACCTGTGTATTTTGAAAAGCTCTGTAAATTCTATAACTTCCTCTGTGAAGAATTCTCATTTTAGTCTACCAGAATGCATCAAAATCTACAACAAATCAAATGAAAATTAATTTTATGCGTTAGTCATAATAAGACATACTGTACACCAGTGTTTCCCAACTCCAGTCCTCAGGGAACCCCAACAGGTCAGGTGTTAAGGATATCCCTGCTCCAGCACAAGGGGGGTCAGTCAAAATGGCTGAGCCGCTGATTGACCCACCTGTGCTGCAGCAGGGATATCCTTAAGACCTGACCTGTTGGGGTTCCCTGGGGACTGGAGTTGGGAAACACTGCTGTACACGATTCTAACTTTCCTCTGCACTCTCGTGTCATTACAACAGAAACCGAAATAGCCAAACCCGTAGTGAGAACCAAAAGAAAAGACATTCCACAAATGAAAATGTTCTCTATTGGTCTTTGAAGGTGTCAGGAGAAATGTGCTGGGCTTTGGGTGTCAGTGGTTATAATTACTTCAGAGCTTAATTGAGGTTTCTGGGTCTCAAATCTCTATGTAGGAGAAACCTGAGCCACTAAGTGAGCAGTTATAGGCGGCAGTACTGCCTTTTTATCACAGGGGTTATCATCAGTAGGAGCCTTTATGTGATAAAGCAGCCATAACAAAACACCCTCTCCCACCTCCTCTATCCCCATAGAGCTAGTCCTTGCCTGTCCTCGGGGTGCCAGTCGCAGCAGAAAACAGGCCCATTGTGGGCAGTGAACATGCGCTCACAACGGTCAGGTCTCCGGATGTCCCACAACTGTACGTTTCCGTTCTCAAAGGTGGCCGCGAAGGTGAAGTAGTCGCGGATGCTGAACTGCACGTCCCTCACGCTCTCTGACTGACCTGCAAAGAAGATGCTCTTGTCAGGAGAGTAACAGGGCCAATGAGGCAGAAAAACAGACTGTGGCCCATATTTATTAATCAGCGGCTCAGTGAGAAGAGACACCGACTCTGTAAACAATGACACAGAGATTGAATCAGGGGAACCTGGTTCAATTCCTGGTGTCATCTCCTTGTGCCCCAGCTCAACTGCACTCGACTCATGCAAGAAATGTGGAGTTCCGCTTGCATAGGGCTATAACTGAACCCTGCCTTTGCCGAATACATTTTTGGTGTAATTCAGGACTTGGATATAAGAAATCAAAATGCCCATTGAACAAAACCCACCCCCCCCGTGAAATCCTTGTAAAACCCCCGCCCCACTCACCTGAGAAGGTACTGACTGAGTCCTTCTTTCGCAGGTCAAAGCACTTCATGTACCCATCCTGCGAGCCGCTCAGCAGCATGTAGACCTCAGTAGGGTGGAAACAGACTTTGTTCACAGTCCTTTTATGCTCTGTAAATAGCTGGTCCTGCTTGTTCCTAGACGGCTTCCCCAAGTTCCAGGTCACCACCACGCCGTTGGTGGCAGCCGTGGCCAGTAGGTTCTCGTCCATCTGGTGCCACACCACGTCTGCGCAGCTAAAGTTGAGCGAGGGCTTGCGGCCCACCCTCAGGTTCAGTTTCTCCGCAAAGTGGTCATCCTCCATGGAGTAGATCTTAAAGATGTTGCGGCCGGCGACCACCACCTGGGCCGCGTCTCGGCACACGCTGATGGCGTTGGAGGGGGCTTCCAGGTGGCAGAACATGGTGCGGCCTGTGAGGGTGTTGCCCCCCAGGGCCGTGGTGACTCGGGCCATTTTCTCCATGGCGAGCCCCCGCCCGCCGGCCCCCTTCCAGACTCCGCTGAGGGCCTCCACAAGAGCGGCTTTACAGGCCAATGAAGGGGAAAATCATGCTGCTTAAAGACAGCAAGGCAAGTGCGGCTCCTTATAAAGATGCCAGAACACTCAGTATGTGACACACCTACCAGACTGCCAGGAAGATACACTTAATAGAACAGCCCAGACCTTCTCAGTGTCCCTCTGACCAATGAAGAGAGCATTAAGTAACCCACTGGATTCCTAATGTGTACTTTCTGTGAGATAAACCTACAAAATAAAAGAGTAACCGTGAGTTTCTTCATAGCTTTTCAGCACTGTACATTGGTTACAATCAGCCAACACAAACCCAAGGAGCTAACAAAGAGGGCGTATCTGATGGTTGCATGCTGCACAGCATTACCATTAAAATGATAGGTTCACGTTTTTGATGATGCATTTAAGTCCACGCCATTAAAGTGAGCTCAAACCACACACACCCAGGAGACCTCACAGTTAACATCTAAATATATTTTACCATTTCAACCGGGGCTCAATCAACGTGCATAGTGCCCTGACTACAAGAACCTTTTAATTAATCCTTTAAGATGAAGTGGCTGTTATCAGCAAAGCCCCACGTTCCCTGCACCGGATATGTTCAGCAGCCACTATAAAAAGAACCTCACAGACGTGGCATACAATAAATTAGGGAGAAGTGTGGGAAGCTTGCTCAAGACAAACTATTACAAGCTCTGATGTAATAAAGTATTCTTCATATATACATGATATATTTATATACAATTATATGCAAATATAACTGTATGCTCATCTGCATGTCTTAGGCAGGTCTGCAACCCCGCCTTTCCCCATTATCACCCAGCATACAGCACTTCCACTGCAGCAAGGGATTCTGGGAAATGACATGCAAATGAGCACACAGTGTCACTTTTTGCCGCAATAACCATTTTTAACATGGTTCCCTATAGGCTTAAGCTTGCTGCATGGTCACAGCTTTGAGCACAGCCAGGGTTAAGGTGCATACACAGAAAACCACCCACAGACAGCTGTTTCGACCTTGATGGGTCTCATCAGTGTGGGGTTGATTTTACTGGGAATGCAAGTGAGGCTATGGGATAGGCTAAACCATAATACTGAGTTAAGTTATGGTGAGTAAAAAAAGTGACAAAAACCCTCCGCAGGAAAGCAAATATGCAAATATAACTGTATGCGCATCTGCATGTCTTAGGCAGGTCAATTATATATACAATTATATATACAATTATATATATATATATATATATATATATATATATATATATACACACACACACACACACACACACACATATATACAAACACACACACTGTATACATACACACACACATATGATATATATCATATATGTGTGTGTGTATGTATACAGTGTGTGTGTGTGTGTATGTATACAGGTGTGTGTGTGTGTGTGTGTATATATATATATATATATATATATATATATATAAAACTATATATATATATGTTACCGCTTGATCCTGTGGTGGTAACAGAGCAGTATACACGGACTTGGCAGGTAGGGGCCGTTTACGCCATGTGTCGTATTCCCGATGGTCACCCAACTCCTGTAGTGCAGCAGAGATAACACGACCCCAAGAGAGTAGACCTAGCAGTTTCCCCCGCGGTCAACAACTGAGAGAGGGGGAGGGGGAGGGAGGAGCAGTGCCTTGGTCCCACTGGCTCGTACCTGGAACCCACACCGTCCCGACCCGTTCACCGGAAACCTCGCTCCTGATATAAAACAGTCCGTTAGCCAAAGACTTCCGGGTTGCACAAGCCTGTGCGTGAATAAAGGTTCCGGACTCACAGAGTTACGGCCTCGGGGGGATGAGTGCATGAGGTGTTGTTGTGTCAGTCAGTGAGGTTTGGCGCCTAAAGAGAAGGCTAGGTGGTTTGTGAGCAGTGTCATTCACCCACAGCATTACTGTACATCCCCTATAAGCATCAATGTATTCTTACTGCACCGCATCACATCCCCTATAAGCATCAATGTGTTTTTACTGCACAGCATCACATCCCCTATAAGCATCAATGTGTTCTTACTCCACAGCATCACATCCCCTATAAGCATCAATGTATTCTTACTGCACAGCATCACATCCCCTATAAGCATCAATGTGTTCTTACTGCACAGCATTACATCCCCTATAAGCATCAATGTATTCTTACTGCACAGCATCACATCCCCTATAAGCATCAATGTGTTTTTACTGCACAGCATCACATCCCCTATAAGCATCAATGTATTCTTACTGCACAGCATCACATCCCCTATAAGCATCAATGTGTTTTTACTGCACAGCATCACATCCCCTATAAGCATCAATGTATTCTTACTGCACAGCATCACATCCCCTATAAGCATCAATGTATTCTTACTACACAGCATCACATCCCCTATAAGCATCAATGTATTCTTACTGCACAGCATTACATCCCCTATAACTATAAGCATCAATGTATTCTTACTGCACAGCATTACATCCCCTATAAGCATCAATGTATTCTTACTGCACAGCGTTACATCCCCTATAAGCATTGTATTGTATTGTATGTCTTTATTTATATAGCGCCATTAATGTACATAGCGCTTCACAGTAGTAATACATGTGGTAATCAAATAAATAACAGATAATATAAATAACAGATCACGGGAATAAGTGCTTTAGACAAACATAACATTAAGGAAGAGGAGTCCCTGCCCCGAGGAGCTTACAATTTAATTGGTAGGTAGGGAGAACGTACAGAGACAGTAGGAGGGAGTTCTGGTAAGTGCGTCTGCAGGGGGCCAAGCTTTATGTATCATGTGTTCAGAATGTTCACAGTGCTATTCGTATGCTTCTTTAAGCAAGTGTGTCTTAAGGTGGGTCTTAAAGGTGGATAGAGAGGGTGCTAGTCGGGTACTGAGGGGAAGGGCATTCCAGAGGTGTGGAGCAGTCAGTGAAAAAGGTTTAAGGCGGGAGAGGGCTTTAGATAAAAAGGGGGTAGAAAGAAGACATCCTTGAGCAGAACGCAAGAGTCGGGGTGGTGCATAGCGAGAAATTAGGGCTGAGATGTAAGGAGGGGCAGAAGAGTGTAAAGCTTTAAAAGTGAGGAGAAGAATGGAGTGTGAGATGCGGGATTTGATTGGAAGCCAGGAGAGGGATTTCAGGAGGGGAGATGCTGAGACAGATCTAGGAAAGAGTAGAGTGATTCTGGCAGCAGCATTTAGGATAGATTGTAGGGGAGACAGGTGAGAGGCAGGAAGGTCGGACAGCAGGAGGTTACAGTAATCAAGACGGGAGAGAATGAGGGCCTGAGTCAGAGTTTTAGCAGTCGAGCAACAGAGGAAAGGGCGTATCTTTGTTATATTGTGGAGGAAAAAGCGACAAGTTTTAGAAATGTTTTGAATGTGAGAGAGGAGTCGAGTGTGACCCCTAGGCAGCGTGCTTGTATTCTTACTGCACAGCATTACATCCCCTATAAGCATCAATGTATTCTTACTGCACAGCTTTATTGCATTCAAATGTAGTTTATTATTATTATAGCACAGTGACCCCAAACCTCATCCATTAGGGTCAAGAAACCCCCAAATATGTTCATCCCTTGGGTGCCTATATGACGACACTCTATTAAAGTTCATATTTGCTACATATACAAGCTCTCGATTCACCTACCGAAAATTATGACTTTTTAGTGGATGATCCTATAAAAGAAATCAATAGGGTATATATCCGTGGCACTAGCCACGTGTGCTTATTAATGGCCATTCACGTAAATTGCGATTTACGAGCAATAATGGCTAGTATTGCCCTTTAGTGAATGTATATTTTACGTGGGTGGGACCACCATATTTTTAATAGGTCATCCTATTTCAATCTGTGGCAGAAGTGTAGGTATGTATATCTTTATTTGTACAGCACCATCCATGTACATCACTAATACACGTGGCAGGAATAGGAATAAGAGTTCAAACACAAAAGTAAACATTAGGAAAATGAGTCCCTGCCCCTGAAGATCTTACAATCTAAATGAACTCCTTTAATATCTCTTTGGGTGCCCCAAGACGAAGTGGCTACGTCATGCCAGAGGACGCAATCTGTAGTGAAGGGTTAAACGCCGTCGTGGTCACGTGACCATGCTTTGCTAGTGGGGCCGTGGTAGGATAATCCGACTGGATAGGTAGCCCAAAGAATGGGCGTTTCAGACCCCTTTGTTGTCTGCCGACCGTTAATTATGACAGGTAATATATGTATAGCAGCTATATACTACAAAACTGGGGTGGCCATGCTTCCCAGTATAGCCGGGACAGTCCCGGATTTTCAGTAACTGTCTCGTGTTTTGCTGTAAGGATCGGGGAGTCACGTCTGAGCACCATTCTCTACACTACATGCGAGGGTGGAGGATGAGGATGGGCCCGCACCACTGGTCTGACCTGGGAGTCTGAGTCAGTCACACCTTCTGGTGTCTGCTACCAGGAGGTAGAGAGAATGGGGGGAGGGGAGGTGGTGGCGAGAATGGGGGAAGAAGAGGGGAAAGAGAATGAGGGGAGGTGGTGGCAGAGAGAGAATGGGGGAAGAAGAGGGGAGAGTGGGGGAGGGGAAGTGATGGAGAGAATGAGGGAGGGACGTGACGAGAGAGTAGGGGGAGAGAGAATGGGGGAGGGAGAGGGGAGAGAATGGAGGGAGGGGACGTGGAGGGAGAATGGGGGGAGGGGGATGAGAACGAGTGAGGGAGGTGGAGAGAGAATGAGGGGAGGCAGGTAGTGGCGGGAGAACAGAGGGAGGTGGTGGAGAGAGAACGAGAGGAGGGAGGTGGAGAAAGAATGGGGAGAGAAAGGTGATGGTGGGTGGGAGGTGGTTGAGAGAAAATGGGGGATGAAAGGTGGCGGAGAAGGAATGGGGGGGAGGGAGGTGGTGGAGAGAGACTGGGGGGGAGGTGGAGAGAGAATCTGGGGGAGGAAGGTGTTGGAGAGCGGCCAAGTTCTACAAATCAACGTAGCGGTCACGGCCAGGATTTCTCGCCAAAATCAGTTCCAGGACCATCAGGACGAGGTCCCTGTCAGGATTGTCTGCAGAATCTTGATCCAGGACGTCTGGAACAAGGTTCCGATCAGGGTAAGCGGGCGACCTGCATGAAGGAAAGGCTAGATTGCAGCCCCTGGACCCAGGTAAGTGTGTATATTTCTGTACTTTGTGTTTTGTTGTATTTCCGAGGTTTTATCCAAATACACCCCATTTTATTTCACTGCCTTTTTTTGCTTATTGACTGATCCCAAAAATATAAATGTGTTAGAAGACCTGGTCTACCGTGACAACAATATTTGGTGGTTTTATTTGTTCCTAACAATAACCAAATATTAGGCACACTGTCCCTTTAAGGCAAACAAAGGTACTGCCTTCCCCAAATAAATACGTCCGAGGAGTAATGCTCACTCTATATGGGGAAGCTCTCCCATTGATGTTCCCTAAATACATAGGGCATCAGATTGGGGTATTTCCTGCCTTTGGTTCATGTGATTGTTGCCCCCTTTCCCCGTGACTAAGGTAACTACGTGTGCTGAGTACCTGTTTAGTGTACAGGAGGCTTAATCCTCCGCCACTGGGATCCTGGGGTGATAGCGTTATATCGGTATGCAGTGCCTCCACCTGGGAGGGATCCCAGCGCTGCAGGATAACCCCTCTCAGGAACCAATGCAGTTAATGAATAAAGAAACACACACTGTATGACTACTTATCTTTACTAACACATATTTAACAGCATATAGAATAAGGGGAATAAACCCCATAATGTCCGGTGCTCCATAATGTCCGGTGCTCTATAGAGTGTGTGTAGCTTAATATGGGTTAATGTATGATAAACAAACTCAGATGTATACATGAAATAGAAAAGAAAACGATCCCACTGCGATTGAAAATTTGAATGTTCATGAACACATAAATGAGGGAACGGAAAGGCAGACTTAAATACCTAGGAGGGGGGCCCGTTATGCAGGAGCTAGTATAGAGACAGGATGAGAAGCCGTTTGAAAACTCCCCTCCTGTACTCACGAAACAACCAACCGATGCCTGCTGCCCTTACCCGCCTGGTGTCTTCACTGCTCCCTCGGTGAATTCCCGGTCTCAGCTCCACCGATACTCCACCTCTCTCCCCCACACCCCTATCTCTCTCTTCCCCCCGACACCCCAACCTCCATCCCACATTCCCATCTCTCTCTTCCCCCCCCCGACACCCAAACCTCTCCCCCCTCCACACCCCTCTTCCCCCCTGACACCCCCACCCCGTCTCTCTCTCCCTTCCACACCACCATGTCTGTTCCCCCCTCACATCTTTCCCCGTCCCCTCACCCCATCTCTCTCCCCGTCCCCCCACCCCATCTCACTCTTCCACCTGACGCGTGCTGAATACCTGTTTAGTGTACAGGAGGCTTAATCCTCCGCCACTGGGAGCCTGGGGTGATTGCGTTATATCGGTATGCTGTGCCTCCACCTGGGAGGGATCCCAGCGCTGCAGGATAACCCCTCTCGGGAACCAAGGTAGTTAAGGAATAAAGAAACACACACTGGTATGACTACTTATCTTTACTAACACATATTTAAAAGCACAATAACAACAACAGAGGGTGGGTGTCCCCCAAAGTACATAGGGTGCGTGTCACCAATACCCCGGCATCCTTCCCCAATGAGTCATTTCCATGCAAGTGTAGGGAGTAGCGCTACCACTGTGGACCGTTGGTGCAATTTACCTCCCTGGGAACATCTGTACCTGGTACCGATGAATGAGCAAAAAAGGATCCGTCTGATCCCACGACGTCTGTCGAATCCTCTCTCTGGTCCACATAGACGTCCGCCTCTTGAGGGAGCTCCAGCTGGAGGGTGTCCCCTAATGTCTATAGTTGCCTGTGGTCTGATCTCAGACCGCAGGCCGCACCTCACCACATGGCGTCTCTTCACTGGTGCTACACCTGACACTATAAGGCTAAAGGGTAGCGTCCCTGTCTGGGGTCTTCCCTCTAGCAGCCAAAATCTAAAAGGGGACTTAGGACCTAGCTGGGACCTAAGGGACAAACCTAGTCCTAGTCCAGGGGAGCACTGCTCCCTGGACACTAACTCAACGGTCCTCCCCTTCTTCCAACTCACAGTAACTGCCGGTGTCAACATTCTACCTGCATGTCCCTCAGGCTTCTGGGGCATGTAGTCCCTTGCGGAGTCTCTCCTAAGATTGCCGTCACCACTCTGGGGACTGCGCATGCGCAAAAACTCCACTGCGCATGCACGAACCTAAAGTGGCCACCGCAACTTCTCGCCTCTCTGCGCCTGCGCTCGGCTGCAACTGCGCATGCGCGAACTACAAGATGGCGGCCCCCGCTTGACGGGTACGCCACGGAGCTCCGCTGCTCCCACACACCGCAGCCGTCCCCGGCACCGGAGGTAAGAAGGGACACGGCTGCATGAACAATAAAACAGCAGAGATTTCAACCTCCAATTACTGAAATCAGCAAGACTTAGCCTCGCCTCAAAATTTTTATTTTAAAGTCTGATACCTCTGAATTGACAGTTCTGAAAGAGGAATATTGTAAGCCCTACAGGAAGGTTGTGTTTGCCTTCCTCTGGATCAATATAGGATAAAATATTGGTCGTCTAAATTTAGCATAGGTTTAACTTGAGGGATTTCTGTCTTTTTTCAACCTCATCTACTATGTAACTACTGTATGTGAGGGCAAACCAGCTCTGTGACGTCGTGGCCGCGCCCCCAGACGAGCGCGCGCCTAACCGGCCACGAATCGCCCGGCCGAGCAGGGCGCAGCACACGAGCGCCAGCTCCCTGCCTGGCCGCAGCCTAAGGCCTCGGCCAGGCTCCCTGCTGGCGTGCTAAGGCGCAGGGAAAGCGGGTGCTTTCCCTGGCCTTGCGGTTGCTTCCCGCAAGCGCTGTCAGCGGGCCGTCAGGGGGCGGGCCAGTGACGTCACGGAGCTGGTTCGCCATCATTGGGCGAACCGCTCACGTGACAGGCCTGTCGCGCCGGCAAGCGGGGGAATTTTAAATTCCCCTAAGACCTGCGCTTCCGGGCACTTGCGGAAGCGCAGGTGAGTCCCTACTAAAGCCGCTCTAATTGCGGCTGTAGGGGCGCAGTGCTGAGCAGGAGCGCGCGTCAGCATGCTTCCGCCAGCAAGCGCTAAACATGGCCGAGGCCTTAGGAAGCAGGTAGAAGTCTGGAGCAAGGCTGCAAAGCAGAGTAGGAAGGTGAAGGTGAAAAGAACACACCGCGCGCAAGGACAAGGGGGTAGTTTCCTCCCACAGCGAGGAGGATTCGTTTGCGGTCGAGACTAGCTCCCTGTACCCACGCCTGCCCAGAAAAACACGCAGCGATATAGGTAAAAAGGAAGTATGTGGATATGTTTAGGCTGTCTGTAAAGGGGCGAGCAGAGAGGAAGCACGGAAGGCGGGCGAGAAAGTGCAGGTTGTGAGGAGTAATTCAAACTGGATACTGGGTTTCACTGGGTTCGGGGACGGTTTCCTTTCAAAACATTAAAAACAATTGCATAATGTAATGAACTACTTGAATGCCCACCTTTGCAGCCCATATCCAAGTAGCCCATTATAAGTGGCATGACTATTGAACAACTGAAGTTTAAAAGGAAGTTCAAAAGAAGTGAGGAAGAAGTGGACACCCCATCTGGCCCTGATTCCTGCATTTGAACTACGCTGGAAAGGAGGATATCATCAAGACCAGACTGCATCATTACTGCTGTGATGCTGCGTTTACCATTTATATTTGCTGTGACTTCACTTCTTCTCAAATTATGCACTTCTTTTTACCAGCCTCAGTATGTCTCAAACTCTATTCATATATCTCCATCTCTCCTTTCTTCACCACTTCTCAGTTCACATGAACTCCTTTCTTACCTGCGTCCTCTGACACCACACAGCTATATCCCCTGCACTAAAAAACACCCCTACAAATCATCCTCACACATCCTCTTTCTATCCATGCTTCTCCTCCTTGCTTCTGGGGATATCTCTCCCAATCCTGGTCCCTGTCTTATTTCAACTTGCTCTCGTCCTCGCCTCCCACATGCAACTTCTACTCCTTCTGGTGTCAACCCCTCCAACCTCATACCCATCCCCTGCCACCCTCCCTCCTCTCTCCCTTTCTCCTGTGCCCTTTGGAATGCTCGCTCCCTCTCTAACAAGTTCCTCTCTGTACATGACTTCTTTCTCTCTCACTCCCTGCTTCTCTTTGCTATAACTGAGACCTGGCTCACTCAGTCTGACTCTGCTCTGGAAGCTGCCCTCTCCTATGGTGGCCTTTCCTTCTCCCACACTCCGCGCCCTGATGGCAGGGGTGGAGGCGTGGGGCTCCTGCTCTCCTCTGTCTGTCGTTACCGAACCCTTCCTATTCCCCCCTCTCTTGCTTTTCCCTCCTTTGAGGCTCACACTGTCCAGATCTTCTCTCCTCTCCCTGTCCATGTGGCGGTCATCTATCGCCCACCTACCTCTACTCATCCCCCTTCTGCCTTTCTCTCTCACTTTGAATCCTGGCTCTCTTTCTTTCTCTCCTCAGACTCCCCTGTTCTTCTCCTTGGGGACTTCAATTGCCACATTGATGACCCCTCTCTCTCTTGGGCTTCCCGCTTTCTTTCTCTAACCTCTTCTTTTGGCCTTCAACAGTGGACTGCAGCCAGCACCCACAAGGATGGCCACTACTTAGACCTGGTTTTCACTAAAAACTTCTCTCTCTCTGATTTCTCCATTTCCCCTTTTCCTCTCTCTGACCATCATCTCATCTCATTCTCTTTATCTCGCTTCTCCCCTTCTCCACCTCCATCTACACCCCGGTTCTGCAGAAACCTGCGCTCTATTCACTTACCTGACTTTGAGTCCACTTTACACTCCTCCCTCTCCTCTCTCAGCTCTGCTACAGACCCTGACAACCTGGTCAGAAAGTACAACTCTGTCTTGTCCTCGTCTCTTGATCTACATGCCCCGCTTTCTCTCTGCCGCCCTCGCCCTTCTAACCCTAGACCCTGGCTAAATTCCCACACGCGCATGCTGCGTTCCTCCACTCGTTCCTCTGAACGCCTCTGGAGGAAGTCTCACACTCTCGCAGACTTCCTTCACTACAAATTTATGCTATCCTGTTTCAACTCTGCCCTCTCGCAAGCTAAACAAGCCTACTTTTCTGCACTAATCAACATGCACAAGTCTAACCCACGCCGACTGTTCTCTGTCTTTGATACTCTACTCAAACCACCCTCAGCTGCCTCTCCTTCCTCCATCTCCGCTCAGGACTTTGCTGACTATTTTAAGGAAAAGGTGGAATCCATACGGCAGAACATCCCCTCTGTTTCTTCCCCCCATCCTACACCTCTTCCTAACTCTCCTCCTGCCTTCCTTGAGTCTTTTTCCACTGTCTCAGAGGAGGATGTGTCGCTGTTGATCTCCTCTTCTCCCTCTACCACTTGCCCTCTTGACCCCATTCCCTCCCATCTCCTAAAACCTCTTGCTCCTACTATAATCCCTACGCTCACACACATTTTTAACTCCTCCCTCTGCTCTGGAACCTTTCCATCCTCCTTCAAACATGCAACAGTCATACCATTACTCAAAAACAGCAAGCTTGACCCTACCTGTCTTTCTAACTATCGACCTGTCTCCCTCCTGCCTTTTGCCTCTAAACTACTTGAACGTCTTGTATTCTCTCGCTTGCTCCATTTTCTCAACACCTATTCTCTCCTAGACCCTCTACAATCTGGCTTCCGCACTGCTCACTCCACCGAAACAGCCCTCACCAAAATAACTGACGACCTCCATGCTGCCAAAGACAAAGGTCATTACACTCTGCTCATATTACTCGACCTCTCTGCAGCATTTGACACCGTGGACCACCCTCTTCTCCTCCACATTCTCCATACTCTAGGTATTCGGAACAAAGCTCTATCCTGGATCTCATCCTACCTCTCCCATCGTACTTTCAGTGTCTCTTCTGCTAACTCCTCCTCCTCCTCTATTGATCTCTCTGTGGGGGTACCCCAGGGCTCTGTCCTGGGACCTCTTCTCTTTTCTCTGTACACACTCTCTCTAGGTGACCTAATAACATCTTTTGGGTTTAATTATCACCTCTATGCCGACGACACACAAATATACTTTTCAACACCTGACCTTACACCTGCTGTACAAACCAAAGTTTCTGAATGTCTCTCTGCTATATCATCCTGGATGGCCCTCCGACGCCTTAAACTCAACATGGCTAAAACAGAGCTCCTCATACTTTCTCCCAAACCTGGCCCTACTACCTCCTTCCACATTACTGTTGGAACTACAATCATTCACCCAGTAGCCCAAGCACGCTGCCTAGGGGTCATGTTCGACTCCTCTCTCACATTCGCCCCTCACATTCAAAACATTTCTAAAACTTGTCGCTTTTTCCTCCGCAATATAACTAAGATACGCCCTTTCCTCTGTTGTTCGACTGCTAAAACTCTGACTCAGGCCCTCATTCTCTCCCGTCTTGATTACTGTAACCTCCTGCTGTCCGGCCTTCCTGCCTCTCACCTGTCTCCCCTACAATCTATCCTAAATGCTGCTGCCAGAATCACTCTACTCTTTCCTAGATCTGTCTCAGCATCTCCCCTCATGAAATCCCTCTCCTGGCTTCCGATCAAATCCCGCATCTCACACTCCATTCTTCTCCTCACTTTTAAAGCTTTACATTCTTCTGCCCCTCCTTACATCTCATCCCTAATTTCTCGGTATGCACCATCCAGACTCTTGCGTTCTTCTCAAGGATGTCTTCTTTCTACCCCCTTTGTATCTAAAGCCCTCTCCCGCCTTAAACCTTTTTCACTGACTGCCCCACACCTCTGGAATGCCCTTCCCCTCAGTACCCGACTAGCACCCTCTCTATCCACCTTTAAGACCCACCTTAAGACACACTTGCTTAAAGAAGCATATGAATAGCACTGTGGATATTCTAAACACGATACATAATGCTTGGCCCCCTGCAGACGCACTTACCAGAACTCCCTCCTACTGTCTCTGTACGTTCTCCCTACCTACCAATTAGACTGTAAGCTCCTCGGGGCAGGGACTCCTCTTCCGAAATGTTACTTTTATGTCTAAAGCACTTATTCCCATGATCTGTTATTTATATTATCTGTTATTTATTTGATTACCACATGTATTACTACTGTGAAGCGCTATGTACACTAATGGCGCTATATAAATAAAGACATACAATACAATACAATACTTGAATGTAACGCAGACCAGGTATGATAAATACAGGGGGCAACCCCAACCAGTGGAGAGGGCATGCCCCTAACAAAGGCCCCAACACCGGTCAGCCATAGCCCCTGAGGAAGTGACGTTATCACGAAACGCGTAGGGTCAGTGGTCACGGCGCCTTGGAAGAAACCGGAAGTGCGTCACGCGGTGGATCTTCTCACAGCACACGAAGATTGCGTTAGGAGCGGTCCCCTGTGTGTTGTTGTGCTTTGCCGGGCTATTCGCCGGGTTCCTGCGGCCAACGGGAGAAGTGTACGACTACCCCCCCCCCCCCCACTTGTGCAGGTGTCTGCAGAGGATTTTCTTCGTCCAGAGGAATTCGCTATTGCCTGGTGTTCTCATGCTTGTATTTCCGGTCCTGTTGTAAGTAGGGTTCTGGTTTTAACCCCTGATGACTCGCTGCAACAGGCATCCTTGTTTAATAAATTAGTTTTAATTTCATCAGCTTCTGTGTTACATGTTTTATGTTGCCAGTTAGTATTGTTTTATGTGTCATGTTGCTGTATTTACAATACACACTATGATATTTTCTTGTCATTTTTTTCCACATGTTACCTATCTACTGAGTGGAGCCTGATCTCATGACTGATTGGACTTTACCTTGGACTCAGAGGACATTTCATTCTCTATTTTGGGCGCTGGTCTATATTTGTTAGGCTGCTAGAGAGTACTAATGGAATTATGAAGGAGTTGGGTGTTCCCATATCAGAGGAGAAAACTGAGGGCCCAATGAAAATACTGTCATTCCTCTGTATAGAGATTGAGACGCTGGCGAGGGAATCGCGCTTACCCGCGGCAAAGTCAGGAAGCTTAGAACTAGCCCACGTTAGGTCAGGGAGGCCAGGAAGGTGACCCTGAAACAAATGCAGTCACTGCTGGGTCTGCTAAACTTCACCTGCAGAATAATCCCCAGGGGCAGGATATTTAATCGCAGGTTAGAAAGGGCCACTGCCGGGGCAAAGAAGCCCCAACACTGTATCCAAATCACTAGGGAGCTGAGGGCAGACCTGGAGGTATGGGGGTTTCTCAGGCAATTTAATGGGAGAAGGCTGTGGGTCAGGGACAGCGAGACCAGCGACGCCCTGCAGTTATTCACTGACGCGTCAGGGGGGCACGGGTTCAGGGCACACTTTAGAGGGGAGTAGTGTGCAGGTCCATGGCCAACTGACTGGGCGGAGTTGGGGTTTAACTAAGAACATGGTCTTCCTGGAGTTGTTCCCCCATTATATTGGCAGTGGAGTTATGGGCAAAGGAATTGGCAAATAGCACATAATATTCTGGTCAGCCAATTTGGGGGTGGTGGAGGCGGTGAACGGCCTATCGGCAACGTGTGATAAGGTTATTGCGCAGGCTGGTCCTGGAGTGCATGCTGGGGAATATAAACTTTAATTAAAGCAAAGCTTAATATAAATCGCAAACTCATTCTCACGTTAATTGGCTTGCGTTAGGCGGGCTGCCCCAGACGCATGAAACAGGTTAGAGCTGAGAGGATTGATGGATTTGGGGCAGCAATCGCTAGCCAAGCACGTGGAAAACACAAAACAACGCAGTGCGGTAGTGGCACAGTTTCAGGAAGGCCTCCAAGGGGAGCGGTAACATTAGCAGAACCCATCAGCTAATCAATTTTTTACTTACCCAGAAGCGGGTGGGCATGCCACGGGCAAAGGCGGGGTGTACGCTAGCGGGCATTGCATTATTTCTGAAGTTGCGGGGGAAGGTAGATATCACCAAGGACTCTACTCAGGCGCATTCTGATGGTTTGGGGCAGAGGGGAGCGCAAGCGGGGGGAGAAGAGGGAGCTGGTAATGGTGGAGAGGTTGCAGAGCTTGAACAAGGCAGCAGAGTCAGTATGCGCAGGGCCTTTCGAAATCAGTTTATTTAAAGCGGCTTTCACTTTTGCCTTCTTTGGAGCCTATAGAGCAGTAGTGCAACTGGTAGCAGCGTGAAAAACTGCAGGGGCCCTGGCCTGTTCGGAACTGTGATCATAGGGGTGGATACGGTAGCATGCTGCATACACAGGTCAACAACTGACCAAGCAGGGAAAGGGGCCTGCGTACACCTGAGGCATCATCAGAACAGGGAGGTGCGCCCTGTGAGGGCGGCAAAGCGCTACGCCAGGCAGCAATCACAAGGGGGCGAGGTCTTCCTGACAGATTAAACTCCTCTAACCAAATCTCAGTTCAACAGAATTTTTAAACAAGGCCTTGAAACAGGAGCCAGTCATCGTAGGGACAACCGTAAATACCCCGAAATGGGGCTCCACTCGATGCGGACGGGCCCCGGATAGCGGTCACCCTGAAAAGATGGTGCGGGCTGGAGGCGCCGACACAGGCGGTCGGGCGCTGTACCCCTGGCACCAATCTTAGGTAGCTGTGCTCTATCCTATGCGGGTAGGCACAGGCGGCTCTGATAAGGGGGACCTAGGGTGAGCGGATGACGTGGTGGAAGACCAAATGTATTACTCCCTCATGTATTAAGGCAAAAGTTGTGCAGTTCAGAAAATACTACACCAGATGTATCCAAAGGAAAAGTCCCATTTACATTAATATGATTTTTTTTTATAAACCTGGTGTAGTTCTTTGGGCAGGTTTTGCTCCAGTTTCACAGCCAGGAAACTTTAGTAAATACCCCCATTACGGAGTCCCCCAAAACTGCATCCGTTCTCCCTTTTTGAAGTGAACAGAAGTTGGTATATCTTTAAACTTCAGTGTTAATGTAACATTGTAATAAGGCCCCTGATACTTATCCCACTGAATGCCACATGTATTATTGCATCATTGTATTCTAGAACCTGTGCAGTTTAAAGCAATATTTGTATAAATCGGTATCTTGTCCTGTATGCTCTATATCCCTGTAGATAAGGAAGGATCGGCAGGATCACAGGATCAGTGTGTATCCTCAGCCGGAGCTGGATGACGATCCAGAAGAAATGTTACTTAAAAAATAATCCCCGAATTACTGGTCAATAATACCCTGGCTGGGAGAGTTGAAGACCTGAGGTGAAGCCAGTAATGTCCTGTTCTGAGGGGATTACTATCATTGACTAAAAGTAGGCTTCCCCCTGCCCCCCCCCCACCCCACATTTTTCATTAAAAAAAAAATAGACACATTTATAGTCATATTGATCATCTACATTCTTTTGCTGCACATGTATATTAAAATGAAATTGTACATACACAGCCCCTCTATATACACATGCACACACCTGAACCCACTCTATCCACACAAACACTCTGCAGCCCCCACCACTGCAGATACAATAACACTGCAGCCCCTCTCCACCAACAAAACAGATATCTGCCCCCCCTATATACCCACCACACCCACTGCAGCCACCACACCCACTGCTGCCACCACACCCACACTGCTGCCACCACACCACTGCAGCCCCTCTCCACCCACAAAACAGATTTATGCCCCCTCTCTATACACACTGCACACACACACACACACACACACACACACACACACACCAGCAGCCCCCTGTAAACCCACAAAACTGCAGAAACAGACACCAAC
>NC_134493.1:51549336-51697707 GCF_040206685.1 Ascaphus truei | reverse complement strand
AAAAATAAATAAAAGCCTACAATAGTAATAATCCCCTCAGAACAGGGCATTACTGGCCAATAATGCCCTGGCTGTCTTAAAGTCCCTGTTCTTCGGGATTATTACTGAAATAAAACATGGGTGAGTGAGTATCAGAAGCACTGCGATATCCATGGGAGAGTCAGATAAAGTTCAATCAAGTACCTGGAATCAAGATGAGAGCTGGTAATGCACCAAGTGATCCGGGTAGGCAGGGAGGTAGTCCGACGAAGCAGGGGCCAGTGCAACAGCGGGATGTCAGGGGTAAGGTATGAGGGGTATGAGGGTATGCGGGGTATGCGGGGTATGCGGGGTATGCGGGTATGCGGGGTATGAGGGGTATGAGGGTATGAGGGGTATGAGGGTATGAGGGGTATGAGGGGTATGAGGGGTATGAGGGGTATGAGGGGTATGAGGGGTATGAGGGTATGAGGGGTCAATGGCGCAACCTCACTTTAGGAAGCAAAGCTGTTGTGAAGCACTGAGTGTTGGAACAAGGTGCCTTCTTATAGGCCAGGTGTGCGGTCAGCACAGGTGCGTGCTAAGTAGCTGATTGAAGAAAACGGGCCCTGACAGTGGGGGAGGGGTGTGTGTGTGTGTGTGTGTGTGTGTGTGTGTGTGTGTGTGTGTGTGTGTGTGTGTGTGTGTGTGTGTGTGTGTGTGTGTGTGTGTGTGTGTGTGTGTGTGTGTGTGTGTGTGTGTGTGTGTGTGTGTGTGTGTGTGTGTGTGTGTGTGTGTGTGTGTGTGTGTGTGTATAACTGTGCATAGAATGTGTAAGATCTCGTGTGTGTGTATATATACAAAACAGTGAAACAATTAGGCGCTCCTATTCACCCGAAGTGTTACATGTGTAAGTGGTTACTCTGTTTCACCTGCCCGGGTTGGTTATTTATTGAAGTCTGGATCCGCTCTGCGGTTCATAGGCAGCTAAAAAAAGACGCGGGCTGTTTGAAAGGAGCCCACTAGCTACAGAGTAACACTCCTTGCTACAGATGATCCAACTAGACTGCTCCAGATATTGGGAGGGGCAGTCAGTACAGCCAACATTGTATGAGTGCATTGATACATACAGTAGTGGTTACATTGTTTCACCTACCCCGGTGGTTATTTGAAGCCGGTATTCACTTTGCAGGTAGTTTAACAAGATGTGGGCCACGTGACAGGAACCCACTAGTCAGAGATAGGAATATATACTGTATCTCATGTGAACAAACTCACTTTCAGGGGGTGGAGTCAGAGCAGCAAAACTGTATGACAGAGGGGCCATGCAGAGGTTACTCTGTCTCATTGATCTGGGATCTGTGGTTCTTTCACTATCTTTCACAGTGATTAGGGATAGCATGTTACACCTACAATTCTTCATAGGATTGTAACCGGCACCCACTCAGCAGCCAGCTTCATAGCTGGGGGCTTCTTGCTAGGTATCCACTAGCTGTATACAGGGATTACATGCTGTAGTTTGTGATTAGGCTCACTCCCAGAGGGATAACGACCGCAGTTAACATCACATGACAGCGCTGATATATTGCGGTTACTTCGCTTTACCTCCTCTGGTATATATTGTGGCTAATTTGCCCCATATAAACTACTACGTTTGCTTGTGTTGGCTAATAGCATTGGATTACTACATGCACATGTGCATGAATGATAGACACATCCAGTGTGGGATAAAGGTATTCACATTATGCTTAGTAGCTCTATTAGAGCCAGAGGTCCCTTATCTTGTGTTATATACTATAGTCACGTTTGCACATCATACAGACACTATTTGCCATTGAGCAGTTGACTCGGGACATAGCTGCAAACATTAACGCTAGTAACAGGTTTTAATCTGAATTTTGTTTTCTATGTTAATTATAATACAATGTATTTATTTTACAATATTAGTGGAGTAGAGTGCATCTTAGGGGATCTTTCTTTCTTTGTACACAAACTATACTCTATCCCTGATAGCACCACTCCAGCAAGTTTACATTTCAGGTGAGCAGGACCATTTCCCATGTTCCCTTCCCGTTAATTTATAATCAAATGACACATATTTAAGTGAAATTTATATATATATATATATATATATATATTTATATATATATATATATATACTCAATATATATAAATTTCACTTAAATATGTGTGTATATATATATATATATATATATATAATCTTTATAAAAGATACAGTGTAATAAGTGCACTGTGAAAAACTATATAAATAAGAGTGAAACTCCCTGCTCAAACCCCGCCGACAGCCTGGGAAAGTGAGCAGCACGGCTAGGAGCCGGTTCCGGTATTACCGGGTCAGACGGCGCGGTGGCGGTGAGATAATCACGAAGTTGAATATTTTACACAGGGTTTTAGGTTCTGTGCATTTTATTATTGCACACAGTGTGAGTGCATCCGTTACGCTTTTAATGAATAAAGTTGAAATATTTTCGATCTGCGCAATGGTCCCTTTCTCCTTTACACACAGAGGTACCAACTTACTGATCCCCAAAGAACAAGACTGCCAGAGGTTGTGATGTGCCCTAAATAACCTGCCACACTGTGAGTAGGCCTCACATAGGAGCCAAGACCCAATATAAAGTCATATTATATATACAACTGCACTTAGCTGTGTTTTTTTCTTTTTGTATTCTCTTATGCTCCCCCTGGGTTTTTGAAGATATCTAAGATCATGTGTGTGCAATGCCCCTATGTATACATTTATTTATACAGGCTGTCCCCCGCGGTGGGTGTAAAGAGCTGATACTGGGGTATGCAGAGAAGGTTGTGTGTATTGATGGATATAGTCTCCCGCCAATGGCGAAGAGCAGAAGAAGGGAATAAGTCCATTGGATCCTGAGGAGCTGAGACGTCATGGCAATGGGAGTGTGGTGAGGGAGTGTGGTGATACACCGGCAGGAGGAGGGAGGCCCATGTGTAAGAGAGGATCTGTACCGAGGAGCCAGGTGGATAAGACAGCAGAGCCTAAATGACCAGCAGGACGGCAAGAAGGAGAACCTGTGCAAGCTGTGGTTCAAAGCTGAGTCTTACAGCCAGAAAGTAGCTGGGAGATCGCTCCTATTGTACAAACACATCAGTGTCCTTTCTAAGTGTCCTGGGCATGACACCCATTGTAAAGTAACAGGCTTGCAACCAGTTCAACTACAGTCTATAACACTACACGAGCGCCAACGCTGTGCCACCACCTACAGTGGCCCTTTTAGTTAGCACACGGGCCGCCAGGACTGAACAAGTGACTGTGGGACATTTGCGCAGTGAGGTTTGTTATACTGTGTGTATATTGTCTTAAGTGTTGTCTGGGGTCTCCTGACACTGAAGGCCACGCAGGGGATTCCCTCCCTATAAAGTATTATCATTTATAAGCTACGTGTCCCCCTGCATTGTCTTACCCCAGCCTGGTTCTTTGCAGGCTGAATACCCCTCTCAGGTACAGGGGAGGTGGACTCAGACCCCCGCTCTAGTATATTGTATTGTATGTCTTTATTTATATAGCGCCATTAATGTACATAGCGCTTCACAGTAGTAATACATGTGGTAATCAAATAAATAACAGATAATATAAATAACAGATCATGGGAATAAGTGCTTTAGACATAAAAGTAACATTAAGGAAGAGGAGTCCCTGCCCCGAGGAGCTTACAGTCTAATTTATAGATAGGGAGAACGTACAGAGACAGTAGGAGGGAGTTCTGGTAAGTGCGTCTGCAGGGGGCCAAGCTTTATGTATCATGTGTTCAGAATATCCACAGTGCTATTCATATGCTTCTTTAAGCAAGTGTGTCTTAAGGTGGGTCTTAAAGGTGGATAGAGAGGGTGCTAGTCGGGTACTGAGGGGAAGGGCATTCCAGAGGTGTGGGGCAGTCAGTGAAAAAGGTTTAAGGCGGAAGAGGGCTTTAGATACAAAGGGGTAGAAGAAGACATCCTTGAGAAGAACGCAAGAGTCTGGATGGTGCATAACGAGAAATTAGGGCTGAGATGTAAGGAGGAGCAGAAGAGTGTAAAGCTTTAAAAGTGAGGAGAAGAATGGAGTGTGAGATGCGGGATTTGATCGGAAGCCAGGAGAGGGATTTCATGAGGGGAGATGCTGAGACAGATCTAGGAAAGAGTAGAGTGATTCTGGCAGCAGCATTTAGGATAGATTGTAGGGGAGACAGGTGAGAGGCAGGAAGGCCAGACAGCAGGAGGTTACAGTAATCAAGACGGGAGAGAATGAGGGCCTGAGTCAGCGTTTTAGCAGTCGAGCAACAGAGGAAAGGGCGTATCTTTGTTATATTGCGGAGGAAAAAGCGACAAGTTTTAGAAATGTTTTGAATGTGAATATTAATACATATAGGGAGATAAAGAGGGTTACACGTGCATGTTATTACTGTATGTGTGTGTGTACTCTAGTTGTTGGAGTGTACTGTATGTAGGAATGCATGTATTGGCGTGTATAATTGTGCGAGTGTATGTATTGGTGTGTATAAATGTGTGAGAGGAGAATCACTAAGCACTGACGCTTGGTATCACACCCCGACCAGGCTTTAACAATGGCAGAACGAGTCGGGGTACAATACCCCGAATTAGCGCTAGGTGAATCGCGGAGTATGTGTTTATGTATTTTTGTTTTATAGATGTGTGGGTAGGCATGTGTGAATACTTGTGTAAGTGTATGTATGCGTGTGTATATTTGTGTGAATACTTGTGTAAGTGTATGCATGCGTGCCTTTGTGTATATGCTTGTTTATGTGTGTGCGTGTGAACTGTCAGCATGAATAATAACAGTGTAACCATATCTCCATAGTGCGTTACCCCCTAACTGAGCCGGATTCTGGGGTAACTTGTTCATTTCTCCACCCGTTCCCTTTCCCATCTTCAGAAAAAGATTCCGTTTGCAGTGGTGGGAACTGACAAAGAGCATCAGGTGAACGGGAGGAAGATCCTAGGATGCAAAACCAAGTGGGGTGTCATAGAAGGTGAGAGTTCTAAAGATTGTCATTTTCTGTAGACTAAGGGACCTGTGGACCCCTTCTCAAAGACGCACCCCTTACAAATGCTGACATATAAATGAAAATAATGTGCTACTAAATCAGTCTAGGCTAAATTACAGGTCAACAAACATTTAGGAGTCTATGCAGTAAGCGTTCATAAGACACTTATCGCCCAAAATGCCTACTGCTATTCAGTAAGCGTTGATAAGTGAGCGATAAAGGCCTGAATCGCCCCCCAAAAATTTGTTCAAAACCAAAATCGCCCAGTGAGCGGCGATAAGCCACTTATCGACGCTTTTCGGAATGTTCATAAACTCGCACAATTCTAGTAGTCGCGAGTAGGTTATCGACGTCTATCGCGGCTCTAGAATAGCGATTTTCTTCCCAAATCCAAACGCCAGAAAAAGTTGGCGGGAGGGTGGGGAGAAGCTTCGATAAGGCGGCGAGACAGGACTTAGAAAAAATCAGGCCTTTTTCCTGCATCGGATTGATGCCAGGGGGCACCGGACCCATTAATACCAGCACCGGAGACCCCCGGCATGAATCCGCTGCAGGAAAAATGCATTTACAGCCCACTTCCTTCACGATGACATCACTAAATCCAAGCTGGATTGTTGTACAACAACCAATCAGATTGGGGAATTAGTTCCCACGATCTGATTGCCTGAAATACCACGTGACGCCCGCCATCTTGGATTAACTGACGTCATTTTAAAGGGAAATGAAGCACAGCCATTCTGATTGGCTGGCATCATTCCCTTAAATGACATAATTTAAAAAAAATCGGCACAACATTTAACAGCCAATCAGATGGCTGTTGAACCAGTTCCCGCCCAAATGTGACGTCACAAGCCATATTTAAGGCCGTGACGCCTCATTTCAGCCCAAGAAGACGACGAGACAACATCGGTTGGAATCTACCATGGTTTTTTTTGGATTGACAGAAGAAGACAGAAGATTAAGAAGATAAAGAAATAATTACAGAAGAAGAAAGAAGAAGCGGATTAAAGAAATAAGAAAGAAGATTGGGGTACCTGAGCCGGATCTTCATGGCGGATGGCATCGGATGTTGTTGGAGGCCTTCGCGGTACGTGAGCTTCCTGTTACCCCCGGAGTCAGAGGGCCAGAGCTTCTAAAGGTAAGTAATATATTGAATGTTTCGAAATTTATTTTTTACAGGTTTTCCGATTGGATGTGTATTTTAAAAAAAAAATATTATGTGGATGTAATTGTTTGTCATTTTGCTGCATTATTTTAAAATTGTTTTGGCGATTGATTTTCAATTTTAATTAATGATGTCTTGTGTTGGGTGCTGCTTTTAATGGTTGTGTTGCCGAGTTTTTTATTAATTAATCTCTTTGTTGGTTACTGTTTGAATTAATTCCTTGTTTTTTTATTAATTAATTGCTTTGGTTAATGGATGAATTAATTCATTATTGTGCTGGTTAGTGCTTGTATTAATTACATTTGTTGGCTACTGTTTTTATTTAGTGAATTGTGATGTTTCGGAATGTTTTATTATTGTGTGTTTTGTGCATTAATGTATTTTGATTAGTGTGTCCATTGACTGATATAGTGGCATATCAGGCCCATATTATTATATGGGTATGATGTACCACTATACACTACCGACACACTTAATCACACTGCGGCCAGATCCGCAAGCTGGGAGATTTCCCGGCTTGCTAGTGGCCGCCCCTTGGCGTGCCGCGCATCATAGACGCGCGGTCACGCGTCTTCGGGAGCGTGCGCCCCCTGCACGCGCGTCCAGGGGCTCCCCGAGGGAGCCCTGGTGTCCCGCGATCGCGGGACAGCGGCAGGGGGTTCCGGGGGACCCGGCGGACCCGGCAGCGGTAGGGAGAGCGCCCCGATCGGAGGGCGCTCTTCCGCTGCTTCGGCGCGCGCCCGTCACTCTCGGGCGCGCGCCAGGCTACTGCTGCGGCCAAGAACGGGCAAATGCTCGAATAAACTTGGCCGCAGCAGTACTCCTCAATGGGTTTAGTGGGTCCGGGGTGGGTGGTTAGGCCTCCCGGGTGGGTAGCGGGGCAGGGTGGGTAGCGGGGCAGGGTGGGTTAACCCCTTAATTACTATAGCGGTTATTAACCGCTAAGCTGATAAAGGGGCTAGGGGCCATTAGTTTGTATTTTACTACAGTATGTATTTTTCTGGCAATGGAGGACAGGCACCTGCAGTAAACTCATGAGGATGTCCTTCATATTGGTAGGGGTAAGTAGAACGGTTTTATTTACTTTATTTATGCTGGCTAATGTGTTTGATAATGGGCAAATAAACTATTATCCATATCTGGATAATAGTTATTTTGTCCATTACTGTACTGTATGTGTTTGGTAGTGGTGGGGGAGAGGTGTATTGATTTAAATGTAGGTCATGTTTTATTTTTTACATACAGGATTGATACCGCAGCAAGCGGGGACCCACGGGGACCACCTGAGGACCACCGGGTACCACCCGAGGACCCCTGGATGCCCACGGGTACCAACAGAGGATCCACGGGGGACACCTGCGGGGAAGAACCGGGGGCCCCACAGTTGGGGAGGCCGCAAGGACCCACAGGGATCACCCAAGGGCTCCCAGACCCCTGTGGGAACCACCTGAGGGCTCCCAGACACCCGTGTGGATGACCCGGGGACCCCAGACACCCGCAGGGATGACCCGGGGACCCCCAGACACCCGCAGGGACCACCCATGGACCCCATTGCGGCCCGCTGGGATCACCTGGAGGCCACGGAGCCTAGCGGGGACCACCCGGAGGCCCCCAGATACCCGTGGGTACCCCCCGGGGTGCACTGTGGGGCCTGCAGATACCCGTCGGGACAACCCGGGGACCCCCGCCAGCATGGGGTATTAATTGTGTGTATAAAAAATAAATAATGGTTTTATGGGGGGGCACAGAGGGTGGGTTGTGTATTGGTGCTTACTAAATATTTTTTTATATACATTTTATTCCTAGTGTAGATGATCCGGGGGGCTCCAGAGCAGAACCGCTTTGGTTTGAGGTCCGGGGACCCCTACTTCCCAAGATACAGGCCCTGTTATTGGGTGCCAATATCTCCTATGCATTTAAATGTCCAGATCACGTGATGCGAGACATTTCCTTGCATAGGAGATACCGACACCCCATAACGGGGCCTGTATCTCAGGAAGAAGGGGGCCCCGGACTTGAAACCAACGCGGTTCTGCTCCGGAGACCTCCTGCACATCTACACTAGGAATAAAATGTATATTAAAAAAACATAAATTTCGGGCGAGATTTTCGCAGGGAGAGGCGGTTCACTCTGCAGTAGAAAGGAATCGCCGGGTAAGGCCTTTTCAGAGGCGCGATCCTATCGCTGGAGGAAACTCGCCCATTTTGAGAATTTTGCTATCACAGGTAATTGAGGATTTCTGAATACAGTGATAGCAACGCTCAAAAAAACGGCGATTTAAATGGGCCGGCGATTTTTTTTATGAACGCTTACTGCATGGGCCACTTAATATTCTAATGCTAAATTTAAAAAATTACATTAATCTAAAGTAATAAAGATTCCACCACACACTTAATTACTGGTGTTCAATCAAGCATTAAATTCAGTGCAATGGTAAATAAATTATAAACCACCAAATACACAAAGATCAGACATACAGACAGTGGCGGAACTACATATTTTTGAGCCCCCTGCAAAAATGTTGAAAGGGCGCTCTAAAATAAAACTAAATACATTTAGTTTCCACCAAGGTCCCCCAAGTAAGCGGCCTTGCGAGCCTTGTCATGGCGACGCGTCGCAGAAGACCCGGCTGGCTGCAGGTAAGTGCGTTGCAGAGGCCTCACGCCTCCCCCGGCATTTTATTTAAATGCAGCGGGGAAGAGCGCGGGGCCTCTGTAACCCATGCCCCCCCATACAAATTCTCCCGCCACCCCTGGGGGGCGCGTGCCTGCTGCTGTAGGTTTATAAACAATTGAAAAATACACTTACATAGTGTTAAAATCAAATAGGCATGTAGAACTATAGGTGTCCTGGATAGCTCGGTCTGGGGAAAATAATCTTCCCATCGTTCTCCATTTTCTCCATCGTCCCCCACGATCTTCCCATCGTTCCCCATTTTCCCCCATGATCTTCCCATTGTTCCCCATTTTCCACATTGTCCTCCATGCTCTTCCCATCGTTCCCCATTTTCCCCATCGTCCCCCATGATCTTCCCATCGTTCCCCATTTCCCACATTGTCCCCCATGATCTTCCCATCGTTCCCCATTTTCCCCATCGTCCCCCATGATCTTCCCATCATTCCCCACGATCTTCCCATCGTTCCCCATTTTCTTCCCATCATTCCCTATTTTCCCCATCGTCCCCCACAATCTTCCCACCATTCCCCATTTTCCCCATCGCCCCCATGATCTTCCCATCGTTCCCCATTTTCCCCATCGTCCCCCATGATCTTCCCATCATTCCCCATTTTCCACATCGTCCCCCACGTTCTTCCCATCATTCCCCATTTTCTTCCCATCATTCCCTATTTTCCCCATCGTCCCCCACGATCTTCCCATCGTCCCCCACGATCTTCCCATCGTTCCCCATTTTCCCCATCGACCCCCATGATCTTCCCATCATTCCCCATTTTCCCCATCGTCCCCCATGATATTCCCATCATTCCCCATCGTCCCCTATAATCTTCCCATCGTTCCCCATTTTCCCTATCGTCCCCCATGATCTTCCCATCGTTCCCCATTTTCCCCATCATCCCCCATGATCTTCCCATCGTTCCCCATTTTCCCCATAGCACCCCATGATCTTCCCATCGTTCCTCATTTTCCCCATCGTCCCCCATGATCTTCCCATCATTCCCCATTTTCCCCATCGCACCCCATGATCTTCCCATTGTTCCCCATTGTCCCCATGATCTTCCCATTTTCCCCATCGTCCCCCATGATCTTCTCATCGTTCCCCATGATCTTCCCATCATTCCCCATTTTCCCCATCGTTCCCTATTTCTGCCATCGGCCCCCATGATCTTCCAATCGTTTCCCATTTTCCCCATCGTCCCCCTTGATCTTTCCATCGTTCCCCATTTTCCCATCGTCCCCCATGATCTTCCCATTGTTCCCCATTTTCCCCATCGCCCCCATGATCTTTCCATCGCTCCCCATTTTCCCCATTGTCCCCCATGATCTTCCCATCGCCCCCCATGATCTTCCCATCGTTCCCCATTATCCCCAAATGATCTCCCAATCATTCCCCATTTTTCCCATCATTCCCCATTTTCCCATTCGTCCCCCATGATCTTCCCATCGTTCCCCATCGTCCCCCATTATATTCCCATTGTTCCCCATTTTCCCATCGTTCCACATGATCTTCCCATCGTTCCCCATTTTACCCATCGTCCCCATGATCTTCCCATCGTTCCCCATTTTCCCCATTGTTCCCCATGATCTTCCCATCGTTCCCCATTTTCCCCATTGTCCCCCATGATCTTCCCATAATTCCCCATTTTCCTTAAAGCCCCCCACAATCTTCCCATCGTTCCTCATTTTCCCCATCGCCCCCCATGATCTTCCCATCGTCAACCCATGATCTTTCCATCATTCCCCATTTTCCCCATCGCCCCCCATGATCTTCCCATTGTTCCCATGTACCCCATTGTCCACAATGATCTTCCCATTGTTCCCCATCGTCCCCCATTATATTCCCATCGTTCCCATTTCCCCCATCATCTTCCCATCGTTCCCTATTTTCCCCATCGTCCCCCATGATCTTCCCATCGTTCCCCATGACCTTCTCATCGTTCCCCATTTTACCCATCGTCCCCCATGATCTTCCCATCGTTCCCCATCATCCCCATGATCTTCCCATCGTTCCCCATTTTCCCCATCGTCCCCAATGATCTTCCCATCATTCCCCATTTTCCCCATAGCCCCCCATGATCTTCCAATCGTTCCCCATTTTCCCCATCGTCCCCCATGATCTTCCCATCATTCCCCATTTTCCCCATAACACCCCATGATCTTCCCACCGTTCCCCATTTTCACCATCGTCCCCCATGATCTTCCCATAGTTCCCCATGATCTTCCTATCGTTCCCCATTTTACCCATCGTCCCCCATGATCTTCCCATTGTTCCCCATTTTCCCCATCATCCCCCATGATCTTCCCATCGATCCCCATTTTCCCCATCGTCCCCCATGATCTTCCCATCATTCCCCATTTTCCCCATAGCCCCCCATGATCTTCCCATCGTTCCTCATTTTCCCCATCGCCCCCATTATCTTCCCATCGTTCCCCATTTTCACCAACGTCCCCCATGATCTTCCCATCGTCAACCCATGATCTTCCCATCATTACCAATTTTCCCCATCGTCACCCACTATCTTCCCATCGTTCTCCATTTTCCCCATCGTCCCCCACGATCTTCCCATCGTTCCCCATTTTCTCCTATTATCTTCCCATCGTTCCCCATTTTCCACATTGTCCCCATGATCTTCCCATCGTTCCCCATTTTCCCCATCGTCCCCCATGATCTTCCCATCGTTCCCCATTTTCCACATTGTCCCCCACGATCTTCCCATCGTTCCCCACTGTCTTCTCATTGTTCCCCATTTTCTTCCCATCATTCCCTATTTTCCCCATCGTCCCCCACGATCTTCTCATCATTCCCCATTTTCCCCATGCCCCCCATGATCTTACCATCGTTCCCCATTTTCCCCATCATCCCCCGTGATCTTCCCATCTTTCCCCATTTTCCACATCGTCCCCCACGATCTTCCCATCATTCCCCATTTTCTTCCCATCATTCCCTATTTTCCCCATCATCCCCCACGATCTTCCCATCGTTCCCAACGATCTTCCCATCATTCCCCATTTTCCCCATCGCCCCCCATAATCTTCCCATCGTTCCCCATTTTCCCAATCGTCCCCCATGATCTTCCCATCGTTCCCCATCGTCCCCCATGATCTTCCCATCGTTCCCCATTTTACCCATCGTCCCCCATGATCTTCCCATCGTTCCCAATTTTCCCCATCATCCCCCATGATCTTCCCATCATTCCTCATTTTCCCCATCGCCCCCATGATCTTCCCATTGTTCCCCATGTACCCCATTGTCCCCCATGATCTTACCATTTTCCCCATGGTCCCCCATGATCTTCCATCGTTCCCTATGATCTTCCCATCATTCCCCATTTTCCCCATCGTCCCCCATGATCTTCCCATCGTTCCCCATTTCTGGCATCGTCCCATGATTTTCCAATCGTTTCCCATTTTCCCCATCATCCCCCATGATCTTTCCATCGTTCCTCATTTTCCCTATCTTCCCCCAGGATCTTCCCATCGTTCCCCATGATCTTTCCATTGTTCCCCATTTTCCCCATTGCCCCCCATGATCTTTCCATCGTTCCCCATTTTCCCCATAGCACCCCATGATCTTCCCATCGTTCCTCATTTTCCCCATCGTCCCCCATGATCTTCCCATCATTCCCCATTTTCCCCATCGCACCCCATGATCTTCCCATTGTTCCCCATTGTCCCCATGATCTTCCCATTTTCCCCATCGTCCCCCATGATCTTCTCATCGTTCCCCATGATCTTCCCATCATTCCCCATTTTCCCCATCGTTCCCTATTTCTGCCATCGGCCCCCATGATCTTCCAATCGTTTCCCATTTTCCCCATCGTCCCCCTTGATCTTTCCATCGTTCCCCATTTTCCCATCGTCCCCCATGATCTTCCCATTGTTCCCCATTTTCCCCATCGCCCCCATGATCTTTCCATCGCTCCCCATTTTCCCCATTGTCCCCCATGATCTTCCCATCGCCCCCCATGATCTTCCCATCGTTCCCCATTATCCCCAAATGATCTCCCAATCATTCCCCATTTTTCCCATCATTCCCCATTTTCCCATTCGTCCCCCATGATCTTCCCATCGTTCCCCATCGTCCCCCATTATATTCCCATTGTTCCCCATTTTCCCATCGTTCCACATGATCTTCCCATCGTTCCCCATTTTACCCATCGTCCCCATGATCTTCCCATCGTTCCCCATTTTCCCCATTGTTCCCCATGATCTTCCCATCGTTCCCCATTTTCCCCATTGTCCCCCATGATCTTCCCATAATTCCCCATTTTCCTTAAAGCCCCCCACAATCTTCCCATCGTTCCTCATTTTCCCCATTGCCCCCCATGATCTTCCCATCGTCAACCCATGATCTTTCCATCATTCCCCATTTTCCCCATCGCCCCCCATGATCTTCCCATTGTTCCCATGTACCCCATTGTCCACAATGATCTTCCCATTGTTCCCCATCGTCCCCCATTATATTCCCATCGTTCCCATTTCCCCCATCATCTTCCCATCGTTCCCTATTTTCCCCATCGTCCCCCATGATCTTCCCATCGTTCCCCATGACCTTCTCATCGTTCCCCATTTTACCCATCGTCCCCCATGATCTTCCCATCGTTCCCCATCATCCCCATGATCTTCCCATCGTTCCCCATTTTCCCCATCGTCCCCAATGATCTTCCCATCATTCCCCATTTTCCCCATAGCCCCCCATGATCTTCCAATCGTTCCCCATTTTCCCCATCGTCCCCCATGATCTTCCCATCATTCCCCATTTTCCCCATAACACCCCATGATCTTCCCACCGTTCCCCATTTTCACCATCGTCCCCCATGATCTTCCCATAGTTCCCCATGATCTTCCTATCGTTCCCCATTTTACCCATCGTCCCCCATGATCTTCCCATTGTTCCCCATTTTCCCCATCATCCCCCATGATCTTCCCATCGATCCCCATTTTCCCCATCGTCCCCCATGATCTTCCCATCATTCCCCATTTTCCCCATAGCCCCCCATGATCTTCCCATCGTTCCTCATTTTCCCCATCGCCCCCATTATCTTCCCATCGTTCCCCATTTTCACCAACGTCCCCCATGATCTTCCCATCGTCAACCCATGATCTTCCCATCATTACCAATTTTCCCCATCGTCACCCACTATCTTCCCATCGTTCTCCATTTTCCCCATCGTCCCCCACGATCTTCCCATCGTTCCCCATTTTCTCCTATTATCTTCCCATCGTTCCCCATTTTCCACATTGTCCCCATGATCTTCCCATCGTTCCCCATTTTCCCCATCGTCCCCCATGATCTTCCCATCGTTCCCCATTTTCCACATTGTCCCCCACGATCTTCCCATCGTTCCCCACTGTCTTCTCATTGTTCCCCATTTTCTTCCCATCATTCCCTATTTTCCCCATCGTCCCCCACGATCTTCTCATCATTCCCCATTTTCCCCATGCCCCCCATGATCTTACCATCGTTCCCCATTTTCCCCATCATCCCCCGTGATCTTCCCATCTTTCCCCATTTTCCACATCGTCCCCCACGATCTTCCCATCATTCCCCATTTTCTTCCCATCATTCCCTATTTTCCCCATCATCCCCCACGATCTTCCCATCGTTCCCAACGATCTTCCCATCATTCCCCATTTTCCCCATCGCCCCCCATAATCTTCCCATCGTTCCCCATTTTCCCAATCGTCCCCCATGATCTTCCCATCGTTCCCCATCGTCCCCCATGATCTTCCCATCGTTCCCCATTTTACCCATCGTCCCCCATGATCTTCCCATCGTTCCCAATTTTCCCCATCATCCCCCATGATCTTCCCATCATTCCTCATTTTCCCCATCGCCCCCATGATCTTCCCATTGTTCCCCATGTACCCCATTGTCCCCCATGATCTTACCATTTTCCCCATGGTCCCCCATGATCTTCCATCGTTCCCTATGATCTTCCCATCATTCCCCATTTTCCCCATCGTCCCCCATGATCTTCCCATCGTTCCCCATTTCTGGCATCGTCCCATGATTTTCCAATCGTTTCCCATTTTCCCCATCATCCCCCATGATCTTTCCATCGTTCCTCATTTTCCCTATCTTCCCCCAGGATCTTCCCATCGTTCCCCATGATCTTTCCATTGTTCCCCATTTTCCCCATTGCCCCCCATGATCTTTCCATCGTTCCCCATTTTCCCCATCGTCCCCCATGATCTTCCCATCGTTCCCCATTTTCCCCATCGCCCCCCATGATCTTCCCATCGTTCCCCATTGTCCCCAAATGATCTTTAAATCGTTCCCCATTTTCCCCATTGTTCCCCATTTTCCCATTCGTCTCCCATGATCTTCCCATCGTTCCCTATTTTCCCCATCGTCCCCCATGATCTTCCCATCGTTCCCCATCGTCCCCCATTATATTCCCATTGTTCCCCATTTCCCCCATCGCCCCCATGATCTTCCCATCATTCCCTATTTTCCCCATCGTCCCCCATGATCTTCCCATCGTTCCCCATCGTCCCCCATTATATTCCCATTGTTCCCCATTTCCCCCATCGCCCCCATGATCTTCACATCGTTCCCTATTTTCCCCATCGTCCCCCATGATCTTCCCATCGTTCCCCTTTTTCCCCATCGTCCCCATGATCTTCACATCGTTCCCGATTTTCCCCATCGTCCCCCATGATCTTCCCATCGTTCTCCATTTTCCCCATCGTCCCCCACGATCTTCCCATCGTTCCCCATTTTCCCCCATGATCTTCCCATCGTTCCCCTTTTTCCCCATCGTCCCCATGATCTTCACATCGTTCCCGATTTTCCCCATCGTCCCCCATGATCTTCCCATCGTTCTCCATTTTCCCCATCGTCCCCCACGATCTTCCCATTGTTCCCCACGGTCTTCTCATCGTTCCCCACGATCTTCCCATCATTCCCCATTTTCCCCATCGCCCCCATGATCTTCCCATCGTTCCCCATTTTCCCCATTTTCCCCATCGTCCCCCATGATCTTCCCATCTTTCCCCATTTTCCACATCGTCCCCCACGATCTTCCCATCATTCCCCATATTCTTCCCATCATTCCCTATTTTCCCCATCGTCCCCCACGATCTTCCCATCGTTCCCAACGATCTTCCCATCATTCCACATTTCCCCCATCGCCCCCATGATCTTCCGATCGTTCCCTATTTTCCCCATCGTCCCCCATGATCTTCCCATCGTTCCCCTTTTTCCCCATCGTCCCCATGATCTTCCCATCGTCCCCCATGATCTTCCCATCGTTCCCCTTTTTCCCCATCGTCCCCATGATCTTCACATCGTTCCCGATTTTCCCCATCGTCCCCCATGATCTTCCCATCATTCTCCATTTTCCCCATCGTCCCCCACGATCTTCCCATCGTTCCCCATTTTCCCCCATGATCTTCCCATCATTCCCCATTTTCCACATTGTCCCCCATGATCTTCCCATCGTTCCCCATTTTACCCATCGTCCCCCATGATCTTCCCATCGTTCCCCATTTTCCACATTGTCCCCCACGATCTTCCCATCGTTCCCCATGGTCTTTTCATCGTTCCCCACGATCTTCCCATCATTCCCCATTTTCCCCATCGCCCCCATGATCTTCCCATCATTCCTCATTTTCCCCATCGTCCCCCATGATTTTCCCATCTTTCCCCATTTTCCACATCGTCCCCCACGATCTTCCCATCATTCCCCATATTCTTCCCATCATTCCCTATTTTCCCCATCGTCCCCCACGATCTTCCCATGGTTCCCCACGATCTTCCCATCATTCCCCATATTCTTCCCATCATTCCCTATTTTCCCCATCGTCCCCCACGATCTTCCCATGGTTCCCAACGATCTTCCCATCATTCCCCATTTCCCCCATCGCCCCCATGATCTTCCGATCGTTCCCTATTTTCCCCATCGTCCCCCATGATCTTCCCATCGTTCCCCTTTTTCCCCATCGTCCCCATGATCTTCCCATCGTTCCCTATTTTCCCCATCGTCCCCCATGATCTTCCCATCGTTCCCCTTTTTCCCCATCGTCCCCATGATCTTCACATCGTTCCCGATTTTCCCCATCGTCCCCCATGATCTTTCCATCGTTCTCCATTTTCCCCATCGTCCCCCACGATCTTCCCATCGTTCCCCATTATCCCCCATGATCTTCCCATCGTTACCCATTTTCCACATTGTCTCCCATGATATTCCCATCGTTCCCCATTTTCCCCATCATCCCCCATGATCTTCCCATCGTTCCCCATTTTCCACATTGTCCCCCACGATCTTCCCATCGTTCCCCACGGTCTTCTCATCGTTCCCCATTTTCTTCCCATCATTCCCTATTTTCCCCATCGTCCCCCACGATCTTCCCATCATTCCCCATTTTCCCCATCGCCCCCATGATCTTCCCATCGTTCCCCATTTTCCACATCGTCCCCCATGATCTTCCCATCTTTCCCCATTTTCCACATCGTCCCCCACGATCTTCCCATCATTCCCCATATTCTTCCCATCATTCCCTATTTTCCCCATCGTCCCCCATGATCTTCCCATCATTCCCGATTTTCCCCATCGCCCCCCATAATCTTCCCATCGTTCCCCATTTTCCCCATCGTCCCCCATGATCTTCCCATCATTCCTCATTTTCCCCATCGCCCCCATGATCTTACCATTTTCCCCATGGTCCCCCATGATCTTCCATCGTTCCCCATGATCTTCCCATCATTCCCCATGATCTTCCCATCGTTCCCCATTTTCCCCATCGTCCCCCATGATCTTCCCATCGTTCCCCATTTCTGCCATCGTCCCTATGATCTTCCAATCGTTTCCCATTTTCCCCATCATCCCCCATGATCTTCCAATCATTTCCCATTTCCCCCATTGCCCCCATGATCTTCCCATCATTCCCCTTTTTCCCCATCGTCCCCATGATCTTCCCATCGTCCTGATTTTCCCCATCGTCCCCCATGATCTTCCCATCGTTCCCCATGATCTTCCCATCATTCCCCATTTCTGCCATCATCCCCCATGATCTTCCAATCATTTCCCATTTTCCCCATCGTCCCCCATAATCTTTCCATCGTTCCCCATTTTCCCCATCGTCCCCCATGATCTTCCCATCGTTCCCCATTTTCCCCATCGCCCCCATGATCTTTCAATAGTTCCCCATTTTCCCCATCGTCCCCCATGATATTCCCATCCTTCCCCATTGCCCCCCATGATCTTCCCATCATTCCCCATTGTCCCAAATGATCTTCCAATCGTTCCCCATTTTCCCCATGATCTTCCAATCGTTCCCCATTTTCCCCATCGTCCCCCATTATATTCCCATCGTTCCCCATTTCCCCCGTCGTCCCCCATGATCTTCCCATCGTCCCCCATGATCTCCCCATCTTTCCCCATTTTCCCCATCGTCCACCATGGTCTTCCCATCATTCCCCATTTTCCCCATCGTCCCCCATGATCTTCCCATAGTCCCCCATGTTCTTCCCATCTTTCCCCATTTTCCTCATGATCTTCCCATAGTTCCCCATTTTCCCCATCGCCCCCATGATCTTCCCATTGTTCCCCATCATCCCCATGATCTTCCCATCGTTCCCCATTTTCCCCATCGCCCCCCATGATCTTCCCATCTTTCCGCATCATCCCCCATGTTCTTTCCCATCGTTCCCCATTTTCCCCATTGTCCCCCATGATCTTCCCATCGTTCCCCATTTTCCCCATCGTCCCCCATGATCTTCCCATCGTTCCCCATTTTTCCCAGGATCTTCCAGTCGTTCCCCATGATCTTCCCATCATTCCCCATGATCTTCCCATCGTTCCCCATTTTCCCCATTGTCCCCATGATCTTCCCATCGATCCCCATTTTCCCCATCGTCCCCCATGATCTTCCCATTGTTCCCCATTTTCCCCATTGTCCCCCATGATCTTCGCATCGTTCCCCATGATCTTCCCATTGTTCCCCATGATCTTCCCATCGTTCCCCATCGTCCCCCATGATCTTCCCATCGTTCCCCATTTTCACCATCGTCCCCCATGATCTTCCCATCGTCAATCCATGATATTCCCATCATTCCCCATTTTCCCCATCGCCCCCCATGATCTTCCCATTGTTCCCCATGTACCCCATTGTCCCCCATGATTTTCCCATCATTACCCATTTTCCCCATCGTCCCCCACTATCTTCCCATCGTACTCCATTTTCCCCATCGTCCCCCACGATCTTCCCATCGTTCCCCATTTTCCCCCATGATCTTCCCATCGTTCCCCATTTTCCACATTGTCCCCCATGATCTTCCCATCGTTACCCATTTTCCCCATCGTCCCCCATGATCTTCCCATCGTTCCCCATTTTCCACATTGTCCCCCACGATCTTCCCATCGTTCCCCACGGTCTTGTATGTATGTATGTATGTCTTTATTTGTATAGCGCCATAAAATGTACATAGCGCTTCACAGTAGTAATACATGTCATATAAATAACAAATATAAATAACTGATCATGGGAATAAGTGCTTCAGACATACTGTAAAAGTAACATTAAGGAAGGAGTCCCTGCTCCGAGGAGCTTACAATCTAATTGGTAGGTAGGGAGAACGTACAGAGACAGTAGGAGGGAATACTAGTAAGTGCGTCTGCAGGGGGCCAAGCTTTGTGTCATGTGTCCATGATTATCCAGTGCTACTCATATGCTTCTTTAAGCAGATGTGTCTTAAGGTGGGACTTAAAGGTGGATAGCGAGGGGTCTAGTCGGGTATTGAGGGGAAGGGCATTCCAGAGGTGTGGGGCAGAAAGTGAGAAAGGTTTAAGGCGGGAGAGAGCTTTAGATACAAAGGGGGTAGAAAGAAGACATCCTTGAGAAGAACGCAAGAGTCGTGATGGTGCATAGCGAGAAATTAGGGCTGAGATGTAATGAGGGGCAGAAGAATGTAAAGCTTTAAAAGTGAGCAGTAGAATTGAGTGTGAGATACGCGATTTAATCGGAAGCCAGGAGAGGGATTTCAGCAGGGGAGACGCTGAGACAGATTTAGGAAAGAGTAGAGTGATTCTGGCAGCAGTGTTTAGGATAGATTGTAGGGGAGACAGGTGAGAGGTAGGAAGGCCGGATAGCAGGAGGTTGCAGTAATCGAGACGTGAGAGAATGAGGGCCTGAGTCAGAGTTTTGGCAGTTGAATAACAGAGGAAAGGGCGTATCTTTGTGATATTGCGGAGGAAAAAGCGACAAGTTTTAGAAACGTTTTGAATATGAGAGGAGAATGAGAGAGAGGAATCAAGTGTGACCCCTAGGCATTGTGCTTGGGCTACTGGGTGAATGATCGTATTTCCAATAGCAATGTGGAAGGATGTAGTAGGGCCAGGTTTGGGAGGTAGTATAAGGAGCTCTGTTTTTGCCATGTTAAGTTTCAGTCGGCGGATGGCCATCCAGGATGATATTCCAGAGAGGCATTCAGAAACTTTGGTCTGTAAAGCAGGTGTAAGGTGAGGGGTTGAAAGGTAAATTTGTGTGTCGTCAGCATAGAGGTGATATTTAAACCCAAAAGATGTGATTAGGTCACCTAGAGAGAGTGTGTAGAGAGAAAAGAGAAGGGGTCCCAGGACAGAGCCCTGGGGTACCCCCACAGAGAGATCAATAGAGGAGGAGGAGGTGTTAGCAAAAGAGACACTGAAGGTACGATGGGAGAGGTAAGAGGAGATCCAGGATAAAGCTTTGTTCCGAATACCAAGAGTATGGAGAATGTGAAGGAGAAGAGGGTGGTCCACGGTGTCGAATGCTGCAGAGAGGTCGAGTAATATGAGCAGAGTGTAATGACCTCTGTCTTTGGCAGCGTGGAGGTCGTCAGTTATTTTAGTGAGGGCTGTTTCAGTAGAGTGAGCAGTGCGGAAGCCAGATTGTAGAGGGTCTAGTACAGAATAGGTGTTGAGAAAGTGTAGCAATCGAGAGAATACAAGACGTTCAAGGAGTTTGGAGGCAAAAGGCAGGAGGGAGACAGGTCGATAGTTAGAAGGACAGGTAGGGTCAAGCTTGCTGTTTTTGAGTAATGGTATAACGGTTGCATGCTTGAAGGATGAAGGAAAGGTACCAGAGTAGAGGGAAGAGTTAAAGATCTGTGTGAGCATAGGGATTATAGAAGGAGCAAGAGGTTTTAGGAGATGGGAGGGAATGGGATCAAGAGGGCAAGTGGTAGAGGGAGAAGAGGAGATCAGCAGTGATACATCCTCCTCCGAGATAGCAGAAAAAGAGTCAAGAAAGACAGGAGGAGAGTTGGGAAGCATTGTGGGATGGGAGGAGGCAACAGATGGGATGTTCTGCCGTATGGACTCCACCTTTTTCTTAAAAAAGTCAGCAAAGTCCTGAGGTGAGATGGAGGAAGAAGAGGAGGCAGCTGAGGGTGGTCTGAGTAGAGAGTCAAAGACAGAAAAGAGACGACGTGGGTTAGACTTGTGTGTGTTGATTAGTGATGAAAAGTAGGTTTGTTTAGCCTGAAAGAGGGCAGAGTTGAAACAGGATAGCATAAATTTGTAGTGAATGAAGTCTGCGAGCGTATGAGATTTCCTCCAGAGGCGTTCAGAGGAACGAGTGGAGGAACGCAGCATGCGTGTGTGGGAGTTTAGCCAGGGTCTGGGGTTAGAAGGGCGAGGACGGCAGAGAGAAAGTGGGGCATGAAGATCAAGAGAGGAAGATAAGGCAGAGTTGTAGTTCCTGACCAGGTTGTCAGGGTCTGAAGCAGAACTGAGAGAGGAGAGGGAGGAGCGTAAAGTGGAATCAAGAGCTGGGAGGTTAATAGAGCGCAGGTTTCTGCAAAAACGAGGGTGAGATGGAGATGGAGAGAAGCGAGAGAGAGAAAATGAGATGAGGTGATGGTCAGAGAGAGGAAAAGGGGAAATGGAGAAATCAGAGAGAGAGAAGTTTTTAGTGAAAACCAGGTCTAAGTAGTGGCCATCCTTGTGGGTGCTGGCTGCAGTCCACTGTTGAAGGCCAAAAGAAGAGGTAAGAGAAAGAAAGCGGGAAGCCCAAGGGAGAGAGGGGTCATCAATGTGGCAGTTGAAGTCCCCAAGGAGAAGAACAGGGGAGTCTGAGGAGAGAAATAACGAGAGCCAGGATTCAAAGTGAGTGAGAAAGGCAGAAGGGGGATGAGTAGAGGAAGGTGGGCGATAGATGACCGCCACATGGACCGGGAGAGGAGAGAAGATCTGGACTGTGTGAGCCTCGAAGGAGGGAAAAGCAAGAGAGGGGGGAATAGAAACTGTTCTGTAACGGCAGAGAGAGGAGAGCAGGAGCCCCACGCCTCCACCCCTGCCACCAGGGCGTGGAGTGTGGGAGAAGGAAAGGCCACCATAGGAGAGGGCAGCTTCCAGAGCAGAGTCAGACTGAGTGAGCCAGGTCTCAGTTATAGCAAAGAGAAGCAGGGAGTGAGAGAGAAAGAAGTAATGCACAGAGAGGAACTTGTTAGAGAGGGAGCGAGCATTCCAAAGGGCACAGGAGAAAGGGAGAGAGGAGGGAGGGTGGCAGGGGATGGGTATGAGGTTGGAGGGGTTTACACCAGAAGGAGTAGAAGTTGCATGTGGAAGGCGAGGACGAGAGCAAGTAGAAATAAGGCAGGGACCAGGATTGGGAGGGATATCCCCAGAAGCAAGGAGGAGAAGCATGGATAGAAAGAGGATGTGTGAGGATGATTTGTAGGGGTGTGTTTTAGTGCAGGCGGCATAACTGTGTGGTGATAGAGGGCGCAGGTAAGAGAGGAGTTCATGTGAACTGAGAAGTGGTGAAGTAAGGAGAGATGGTTGTGACGATAGCTTCCACAGGCTTATTAATATTAGACAAAAATAATTGGGTTTGAACTGAACGAGGCTTAAGATATAATAAATTGTATTTATTCCTTAGAATAAAGGTGAACACAACAGATAATACAGTAACAAACAAGAAGTACACTTACATAAGGGTTGGGGAATGAGAAGTATGATGTAGCATTTCTCTCAGCAGTCAGGAAATCATTCAGGTGATATCAGGTAACCATATCAGCAAACGAAGACGAATGAAGACTTTGCATGAAGACCAAAAATGAAGACAAAGGATAGATGGGAAACAGCAGGTTATAAACCCTTTGTCCCTCTATCTGTAACATTAAGACCCTGGGATTGGTTTGCAATTATCTCCAGCCAATCTTTGGTGGGGGAACACATTTTAAGACAGGCCCCCCTGCTAGCTGGCACATGTGCAGTAGAACTCTGGGGTCTCCTTTCTGAGGCCCCACATGTGCAAATGGAATGCCAGGCCAGCTACCCCTCCGGATCTTGGACAAGATAACCTGTGTTGGACAGTGATAAGTGGGACACTTAAAAACTGCTATGGAATGCGCCTCCCCCATACTCACAGACAGGGAGGGTAATAAAACCTTTTGAACAAAACTTAAGTTCTAGCCATTGGGACTCTAGGGCCATGTGTCATCCTGATAGCTTCAGAGACATTTCTTTGCTTTGTCCATACCTGGAGACACAGTATTAACGGACTATTAACCCTTGTGCTCCCGGATGGATTCTAGTGTGTGGGGTGCAGAAACTGAGGTACAATAACAGAGGGGCCACAGGAAAATACACATTTACAGGTTATAACAGGGGTGAAATCACATTTCTGGACCTCAGTCCAGTTAACCCCTCGTCTCCCTGGTGGGGTCAGGGGTGGCCAAATGGGGTGCAACCCCTTTAATACCGGGCCACCCCCTTTCTCCCTCTACAATGGTGAAATATGAATAGAGTTAGAGACATGATGAGGCTGGTGGAAGGAAGTGCATAATTTGAAAATAAGTGAGGTTACAATAAATATAAAAACTAAAGGTGGCATCACAGCAATAGTAATGTGTTGAGATGTGCAGTGTGGGATGATAACCTCCTTTCCAGCGTAGTTCAAATGCAGGAATCAGAAGCAGTAGATTGTGTCCACTTTTTCCACTTCTTTTTGAACTTCCTTTTTAAACTTCCATACTACTTTAAAGATTTCTACTTAAAAGCATTTCTGCATTTCTGCTTAAGAGCAAAGGCCATCGTTCCCCATTTTCTTCCCATCATTCCCTATTTTCCCCATCGTCCCCCACGATCTTCCCATCATTCCCCATTTCTGCCATCGTCCCCCATGATCTTCTAATCGTTTCCCATTTTCCCCATCGCCCCCATGATCTTTCCATCGTTCCCCATTTTCCCCATCGTCCCCCATGATATTCCCATCATTCCCCATTTTCCCCATCGCCCCCCATGATCTTCCCATTGTTCCCTATCGCCCCATGATCTTCCCATCATTCCCTATTTTCCCCATGATCTTCCCATCATTCCCCATTTTCCCCATCGTCCCCCATTATATTCCCATCGTTCCAGTTAACCCCTCGTCTCCCTGGTGGGGTCAGGGGTGGCCAAATGGGGTGCAACCCCTTTAATACCGGGCCACCCCCTTTCTCCCTCTACACCTCCCCTTCTTAATGCGTGTCCTGTGGCCCACTGGCCCTAATGGGAAGTGGGGCACTGCTGGCACCATTAATGAATTCAGCCTCAGAGGGATAGTCCTGGCGTGAAAGTCCATCAGCATTGCTGTTTTCACTGCCCTTTTTGTGCTGAATGGTAAATTCAAATTCTTGCAACGCCAAGCTCCATCTCAGCAGTTTGGCATTTTCCCCTGATACCCTCTGTAGCCAACTCAGGGGGTTGTGGTCTGTAATGACCGTGAAAGCCCTCCCATAGACATAGGGCTGGAGCTTTTTGAGTGCCCACACAATGGCCAGGCACTCCTTTTCAATGGTGGCATATGCCACCTCCCTGGGGAGCAGTTTGCGACTGAGATACACCACAGGGTGCTCTTTGCCGTCGTCCCCCACCTGGCTCAACACAGCCCCCACACCAAAGTCTGAGGCATCAGTCTGAATAAGAAAACGCTTGGTATAGTCTGGGGCAGCCAGGATGGGGGCCTCAGCAAGCGCAGTTTTCAGGGCCTGGAAAGCAGTTTCACAGGCAGGAGACCAGGTAATAAGCACAGGCAGTTGCTTCTTAGTCAGATCAGTCAGGGGTTTGGCCACGGCGCTGTACTGTGGGACAAATTTCCTATAGTACCCTGCGGTGCCCAAAAATGCCATGACCTGTTTCTTGGTTTTTGGAACAGGCCACTGAACTATGGCTTCTACCTTGGCTGGCTCTGGTTTGAGTACAGGACTTCTGCCATCCCTACCATACACTTAGTGGGTTTTAAGGTAAGCCCAGCCTCCCTGATCCTATCCAGCACTGCAGCTACATGTCCTATGTGGGATTCCCAGGAATTACTAAAGACAGCAATGTCATCTAAGTAAGCCCTGGCATAGCTCTGCATCCCTTCCAGTAACCTATTGACCAGGCGTTGGAAGGTAGCCGGGGCATTCTTCATCCCAAATGGCATCACCAAAAACTCATAGAGGCCACTTGGAGTGATGAATGCTGACTTCTCCCTAGCCTCCAGGGTCAGGGGAATCTGCCAATAGCCTTTGCTCAGATCCATGGTGGTCAGATACTTTGCCCCCGCGAGTTCATCTAGTAACTCATCCATGCGGGGCATGGGGTAAGCATCTGACACCGTCCCAGCGTTGAGCAACCGGTAGTCCACACAAAACCTGGTGATTTTGTCCTTCTTAGGCACTAGGACTACTGGACTTGCCCAAGGGCTCTGGGACGGAGTAATTACCCCTAGGGTCAGCATCTCCTCAATCTCTCTCTCCATACTTGTCTTGACCTCTGCTGACACTCTATAAGCATGCTTATGCAGAGGCTGCAGGTCCCCTGTGTGTACTGGGTGTTTGGTGAGATGTGTGGTCCCTGGCATGTCAGTGAAGAGGGCGCTATACTGAGCTAGCATGTCCCTGGCTTCTCCCTTCTGCCTAGCACTCAACTGTGCCCCGATCTCTACCTGCTCAACAGTGTTTCCTTGCTTTGCCTCCCCTAGGAGATCAGGCAGAGCATTGCTCGCCGGATCCTCCAGCAGTGGGCTACAAATGGCCATTACTGCTCCCATACTCGGTGCTCTGTATTCCTTTAACATATTAATGTGATATGTCTTGTGCCTCTCGGGCGCTACCTGTACAACATAGTTGCACTCATTCACCTTTCGGATAACCGGGTACGGTCCAGACCAGGCAGCCATCAGCTTGTTCTCCCGAGTGGGTTTGAGAACAAGCACCTGCTGTCCTGTGATGAATTCTCTGCTACGGGCCTGCTGGTCATACCATTGCTTCTGCTTGGTCTGAGCAGCCCTGAGGTGGTCCTGGGCCACCCCCATAAGCATCTCTAACCGGTCTCTGAGATCTACTACATACTGGATCACTGAAGCATCAGTAGCAGTAGTCTCCCCCTCCCATCCCTCACGGAAGAGGTCCAGAGGTCCACGTACCCTGCGGCCATATAGTAGCTCGAAGGGGGAGAAGCCTGTAGATTCTTGCGGTACCTCTCGGTATGCAAACAGCAAGTGCTGCAGGTGAATCTCCCAGTCTTTCCCCTCCGCCTCTATAAAGGTCCGAAGCATCTGCTTCAGGGTACCATTAAACCTCTCACATAATCCGTTCGTTTGGGGATGGTAAGGGGTAGTGCGCCGGTGCTGTACACCGCAAGCATCCCAGAGACAATGTAACAGTTCACTCATGAACTGCGACCCCTGATCAGTTAGGATCTCACTAGGGAAACCTACCCTAGCAAAAATGTTCAGCAAAGCTGCTGCCACTGTCTTGGCACTTATGGTGCCCAGCGCTACCGCCTCAGGGTACCGGGTGGCAAAATCCACCACCGTGAGGATGTAGCGCTTCCCTGATCTGCTAGGAATCATGAGGGGTCCTATCAGGTCCATCGCTACCTTCTGGAAGGGTTCCCCTATTATCGGTAGGGGTTTCAGGGGTGCCTTCACACGGTCGCCCGCCTTACTCACTCGCTGGCAGGCATCACAGGAGCGGCAGAAATCAGCCGCATCCCTGGATGCCCCCGGCCAGAAGTAACGCTGCAATAACCGGGCTCGCGTCCTGGTGACCCCCTGATGTCCCGCTAACGGAATAGAGTGAGCTACCCGTAACAATTGCTGTCGGTACCCCTGGGGTACTACTAGCTGTCGCTTACCGGTCAATCCCTTCTCTATCCCCGGGTTCCCTTCTTCTCTGTATAGGAGTCCTTTATGCCATAGGCAGCGCTCAGTGCCCTCCCCTGCCTGAGATTCGGACGCCCGAAGTCTCACGCCGGCCAGGGTAGGGTCTGCCTTCACTGCCTCCCTAAACTGGGCTCCTAAATCTGGCCACCCCCCAGTCATGTCATTGTCAGGGGAAGGGGACAAGGTAAGGGGAAACAGTAAGTCAGCCTGTGGTTGCAACTGATCCTGGCTTACCTCCCCGGGCTCCTCTGTGCCCTCCGCTAACGTTGGTCCCAAAGGCTGGGGGACTGGGGTGGCCACCGCCGGCATTGCCGCGGTCTGGCTCTGGGTAACCGCCGCCACGGCAGCGGGCTGGGGCACACGGTCGTAGGTGCAGGTCATCGGTCCCAGGTCGTTGCCCAAAAGAATTTCAGCATCCAAACCTGGTAAAACCCCCACCTCCCGCACACCCTTGCCCACCCCCCAATCCAAAAAGATGCGGGCCACCTGCAGGAAACGTGGCTCTCCGTCAGCCACAGTGATCTGCATCCCAGGGCCTGGGAGCAATTCCTCTGGCCGGACCATATCAGGTCGGACCAGGGTCACTGCAGCTCCTGAATCAAGCAAGCCGACTGCTGGCCGGTCACCGACTGTGACCGGGGTGAGATGCTTGCTCCGGCCGTCCGTCTGCTGCAGGTCTGCGCTGTGCTGTCCGCCGCTCCTGGCTGTAGGCACCGATGAAACCGGGGTAGGGGTGACATGGGACGTCTCGCTGGGAGTTGTTTCCATGACCGGTCCTGGTTCTTTGGTGGAAGCCACCCGCACGCGGGCTACCGGCTTCGCAGCTGGGGTGCGTTGCCCTCGATAGGGTCCATTGGAACGCAGGGGTTCCGGGCAATCTGGTCTGATGTGACCAGTGCTGTTGCAATTGTAGCACCGGCACTCATGCCGGAGCTCTCCCGCCTTCTGTGACCCGCTGCCCGCAGGCGGCTTTTGGGCCCACTGGGGGGTACTCACAGCTTTCTTGGCCGGCGCCGTTGGGGTTACCGCTTGGGCTGGTACCTTGGCGGTCATCTGGGACCGGCTGACCACATAGTCATCGGCCATCCTCGCCGCCTCGGTGTAGGTCTTGGGCTTTTTATCATACACAAAAGCCCTCACCGCCGGCGGCCACTGCTGCATGAGCTGCTCCTGAAAGATGAGGTCCAGCAGGCGTTGGTAAGTCTTGGCCTCAGAGCCCTCCACCCAGTGTAACCCGTACAAAGCCATGTGGGTCACATAAGTGACATAGGTCTCCTGAGGGTGCCTCTCCTCCAGCCGGAACTTACCCCGGTAAGCTTCAGGGGTAAAACCGTGCTGAAACAGCAAAAGTTCTTTCAGGTGGTCATAGTCATCAGCAAACTCATCTGGAAGCGCCATCAAGGTCTGCTTAGCCAAGCCGGAGAGTAGCGGGTCCAGGCGTGCAACCCTATGCTGGGGAAGCACCCCGTACCGCCGGCACTGCGTTTCAAAGTTCCTTAGAAACATGTCAATCTGATCAGTGCCCTCCACATACTTGGTGAGACTGTGCTTGTCCAGTTGGAGTTCATCTTTGGGGGGTCGGACCGGGGGGCAATAAGCGGGTCTGTTCACTGCCATAGAGATAAACTGTAGCCGCTCCTCCGGTGTCCCTCGGTCTCCCCACGCTATTATCAGTGCCAGCATTTCAGGGGTAAACGGGCTGGTAGCCGCAGCTATCAGTGTCCCTCCTGCTGCACTTGTCCTGGGAGGTGCACTTGGTCCCTCCCCGGGATCCTGCCGGCCCGGCACTGGGTTCAGTCCCTGATCTGCGGGCGGCTGTAAAAGGGCAAGCTGAGCTACTTCCAGGACCTCTGGATGCTCAGCTTCATATGCGGTGACTGCAGCAACCATGTCCTCGACCTCCTGGTCCACATATTCCAGTCCATAGGCACGGCACTTGTCTTTTAGCGGATTTCTAGTTCTCAGGTAATAGAGGTTCTCCGCTTCACTCATGGCTCTGAGTTCTGGGTCGCAGCAGTGAGGTGGTGTGACAACTTGCGTTACTTGTTGCACTACTGTGTGTTCAATATCTTTAGTCCCAGGAACTTGCAATTACTATCAAGTTCCCACTGGATCACAGTACCCCGCAGAATACTGTAATCCAGGTCCAGTTCAGTCCCGCCAGCTGCCACCAGTTTTATTAATACGCCTGTGACGATAGCTTCCACAGGCTTATTAATATTACACAAAAATAATTGGGTTTGAACTGAACGAGGCTTAAGATATAATAAATTGTATTTATTCCTTAGAATAAAGGTGAACACAACAGATAATACAGTAACAAACAAGAAGTACACTTACATAAGGGTTGGGGAATGAGAAGTATGATGTAGCATTTCTCTCAGCAGTCAGGAAATCATTCAGGTGATATCAGGTAACCATATCAGCAAACGAAGACGAATGAAGACTTTGCATGAAGACCAAAAATGAAGACAAAGGATAGATGGGAAACAGCAGGTTATAAACCCTTTGTCCCTCTATCTGTAACATTAAGACCCTGGGATTGGTTTGCAATTATCTCCAGCCAATCTTTGGTGGGGGAACACATTTTAGGACAGGCCCCCCTGCTAGCTGGCACATGTGCAGTAGAACTCTGGGGTCTCCTTTCTGAGGCCCCACATGTGCAAATGGAATGCCAGGCCAGCTACCCCTCCGGATCTTGGACAAGATAACCTGTGTTGGACAGTGATAAGTGGGACACTTAAAAACTGCTATGGAATGCGCCTCCCCCATACTCACAGACAGGGAGGGTAATAAAACCTTTTGAACAAAACTTAAGTTCTAGCCATTGGGACTCTAGGGCCATCTGTCATCCTGATAGCTTCAGAGACATTTCTTTGCTTTGTCCATACCTGGAGACACAGTATTAACGGACTATTAACCCTTGTGCTCCCGGATGGATTCTAGTGTGTGGGGTGCAGAAACTGAGGTACAATAACAGAGGGGCCACAGGAAAATACACATTTACAGGTTATAACAGGGGTGAAATCACATTTCTGGACCTCAGTCCAGTTAACCCCTCGTCTCCCTGGTGGGGTCAGGGGTGGCCAAATGGGGTGCAACCCCTTTAATACCGGGCCACCCCCTTTCTCCCTCTACAATGGTGAAATATGAATAGAGTTAGAGACATGATGAGGCTGGTGGAAGGAAGTGCATAATTTGAAAATAAGTGAGGTTACAGTAAATATAAAAACTAAAGGTGGCATCACAGCAATAGTAATGTGTTGAGATGTGCAGTGTGGGATGATAACCTCCTTTCCAGCGTAGTTCAAATGCAGGAATCAGAAGCAGTAGATTGTGTCCACTTTTTCCACTTCTTTTTGAACTTCCTTTTTAAACTTCCATACTACTTTAAAGATTTCTACTTAAAAGCATTTCTGCATTTCTGCTTAAGAGCAAAGGCCATCGTTCCCCATTTTCTTCCCATCATTCCCTATTTTCCCCATCGTCCCCCACGATCTTCCCATCATTCCCCATTTCTGCCATCGTCCCCCATGATCTTCTAATCGTTTCCCATTTTCCCCATCGCCCCCATGATCTTTCCATCGTTCCCCATTTTCCCCATCGTCCCCCATGATATTCCCATCATTCCCCATTTTCCCCATCGCCCCCCATGATCTTCCCATTGTTCCCTATCGCCCCATGATCTTCCCATCATTCCCTATTTTCCCCATGATCTTCCCATCATTCCCCATTTTCCCCATCGTCCCCCATTATATTCCCATCGTTCCAGTTAACCCCTCGTCTCCCTGGTGGGGTCAGGGGTGGCCAAATGGGGTGCAACCCCTTTAATACCGGGCCACCCCCTTTCTCCCTCTACACCTCCCCTTCTTAATGCGTGTCCTGTGGCCCACTGGCCCTAATGGGAAGTGGGGCACTGCTGGCACCATTAATGAATTCAGCCTCAGAGGGATAGTCCTGGCGTGAAAGTCCATCAGCATTGCTGTTTTCACTGCCCTTTTTGTGCTGAATGGTAAATTCAAATTCTTGCAACGCCAAGCTCCATCTCAGCAGTTTGGCATTTTCCCCTGATACCCTCTGTAGCCAACTCAGGGGGTTGTGGTCTGTAATGACCGTGAAAGCCCTCCCATAGACATAGGGCTGGAGCTTTTTGAGTGCCCACACAATGGCCAGGCACTCCTTTTCAATGGTGGCATATGCCACCTCCCTGGGGAGCAGTTTGCGACTGAGATACACCACAGGGTGCTCTTTGCCGTCGTCCCCCACCTGGCTCAACACAGCCCCCACACCAAAGTCTGAGGCATCAGTCTGAATAAGAAAACGCTTGGTATAGTCTGGGGCAGCCAGGATGGGGGCCTCAGCAAGCGCAGTTTTCAGGGCCTGGAAAGCAGTTTCACAGGCAGGAGACCAGGTAATAAGCACAGGCAGTTGCTTCTTAGTCAGATCAGTCAGGGGTTTGGCCACGGCGCTGTACTGTGGGACAAATTTCCTATAGTACCCTGCGGTGCCCAAAAATGCCATGACCTGTTTCTTGGTTTTTGGAACAGGCCACTGAACTATGGCTTCTACCTTGGCTGGCTCTGGTTTGAGATGCCCTCCACCCACCCTGTGCCCTAAGTACAGGACTTCTGCCATCCCTACCATACACTTAGTGGGTTTTAAGGTAAGCCCAGCCTCCCTGATCCTATCCAGCACTGCAGCTACATGTCCTATGTGGGATTCCCAGGAATTACTAAAGACAGCAATGTCATCTAAGTAAGCCCTGGCATAGCTCTGCATCCCTTCCAGTAACCTATTGACCAGGCGTTGGAAGGTAGCCGGGGCATTCTTCATCCCAAATGGCATCACCAAAAACTCATAGAGGCCACTTGGAGTGATGAATGCTGACTTCTCCCTAGCCTCCAGGGTCAGGGGAATCTGCCAATAGCCTTTGCTCAGATCCATGGTGGTCAGATACTTTGCCCCCGCGAGTTCATCTAGTAACTCATCCATGCGGGGCATGGGGTAAGCATCTGACACCGTCCCAGCGTTGAGCAACCGGTAGTCCACACAAAACCTGGTGATTTTGTCCTTCTTAGGCACTAGGACTACTGGACTTGCCCAAGGGCTCTGGGACGGAGTAATTACCCCTAGGGTCAGCATCTCCTCAATCTCTCTCTCCATACTTGTCTTGACCTCTGCTGACACTCTATAAGCATGCTTATGCAGAGGCTGCAGGTCCCCTGTGTGTACTGGGTGTTTGGTGAGATGTGTGGTCCCTGGCATGTCAGTGAAGAGGGCGCTATACTGAGCTAGCATGTCCCTGGCTTCTCCCTTCTGCCTAGCACTCAACTGTGCCCCGATCTCTACCTGCTCAACAGTGTTTCCTTGCTTTGCCTCCCCTAGGAGATCAGGCAGAGCATTGCTCGCCGGATCCTCCAGCAGTGGGCTACAAATGGCCATTACTGCTCCCATACTCGGTGCTCTGTATTCCTTTAACATATTAATGTGATATGTCTTGTGCCTCTCGGGCGCTACCTGTACAACATAGTTGCACTCATTCACCTTTCGGATAACCGGGTACGGTCCAGACCAGGCAGCCATCAGCTTGTTCTCCCGAGTGGGTTTGAGAACAAGCACCTGCTGTCCTGTGATGAATTCTCTGCTACGGGCCTGCTGGTCATACCATTGCTTCTGCTTGGTCTGAGCAGCCCTGAGGTGGTCCTGGGCCACCCCCATAAGCATCTCTAACCGGTCTCTGAGATCTACTACATACTGGATCACTGAAGCATCAGTAGCAGTAGTCTCCCCCTCCCATCCCTCACGGAAGAGGTCCAGAGGTCCACATACCCTGCGGCCATATAGTAGCTCGAAGGGGGAGAAGCCTGTAGATTCTTGCGGTACCTCTCGGTATGCAAACAGCAAGTGCTGCAGGTGAATCTCCCAGTCTTTCCCCTCCGCCTCTATAAAGGTCCGAAGCATCTGCTTCAGGGTACCATTAAACCTCTCACATAATCCGTTCGTTTGGGGATGGTAAGGGGTAGTGCGCCGGTGCTGTACACCGCAAGCATCCCAGAGACAATGTAACAGTTCACTCATGAACTGCGACCCCTGATCAGTTAGGATCTCACTAGGGAAACCTACCCTAGCAAAAATGTTCAGCAAAGCTGCTGCCACTGTCTTGGCACTTATGGTGCCCAGCGCTACCGCCTCAGGGTACCGGGTGGCAAAATCCACCACCGTGAGGATGTAGCGCTTCCCTGACCTGCTAGGAATCATGAGGGGTCCTATCAGGTCCATCGCTACCTTCTGGAAGGGTTCCCCTATTATCGGTAGGGGTTTCAGGGGTGCCTTCACACGGTCGCCCGCCTTACTCACTCGCTGGCAGGCATCACAGGAGCGGCAGAAATCAGCCGCATCCCTGGATGCCCCCGGCCAGAAGTAACGCTGCAATAACCGGGCTCGCGTCCTGGTGACCCCCTGATGTCCCGCTAACGGAATAGAGTGAGCTACCCGTAACAATTGCTGTCGGTACCCCTGGGGTACTACTAGCTGTCGCTTACCGGTCAATCCCTTCTCTATCCCCGGGTTCCCTTCTTCTCTGTATAGGAGTCCTTTATGCCATAGGCAGCGCTCAGTGCCCTCCCCTGCCTGAGATTCGGACGCCCGAAGTCTCACGCCGGCCAGGGTAGGGTCTGCCTTCACTGCCTCCCTAAACTGGGCTCCTAAATCTGGCCACCCCCCAGTCATGTCATTGTCAGGGGAAGGGGACAAGGTAAGGGGAAACAGTAAGTCAGCCTGTGGTTGCAACTGATCCTGGCTTACCTCCCCGGGCTCCTCTGTGCCCTCCGCTAACGTTGGTCCCAAAGGCTGGGGGACTGGGGTGGCCACCGCCGGCATTGCCGCGGTCTGGCTCTGGGTAACCGCCGCCACGGCAGCGGGCTGGGGCACACGGTCGTAGGTGCAGGTCATCGGTCCCAGGTCGTTGCCCAAAAGAATTTCAGCATCCAAACCTGGTAAAACCCCCACCTCCCGCACACCCTTGCCCACCCCCCAATCCAAAAAGATGCGGGCCACCTGCAGGAAACGTGGCTCTCCGTCAGCCACAGTGATCTGCATCCCAGGGCCTGGGAGCAATTCCTCTGGCCGGACCATATCAGGTCGGACCAGGGTCACTGCAGCTCCTGAATCAAGCAAGCCGACTGCTGGCCGGTCACCGACTGTGACCGGGGTGAGATGCTTGCTCCGGCCGTCCGTCTGCTGCAGGTCTGCGCTGTGCTGTCCGCCGCTCCTGGCTGTAGGCACCGATGAAACCGGGGTAGGGGTGACATGGGACGTCTCGCTGGGAGTTGTTTCCATGACCGGTCCTGGTTCTTTGGTGGAAGCCACCCGCACGCGGGCTACCGGCTTCGCAGCTGGGGTGCGTTGCCCTCGATAGGGTCCATTGGAACGCAGGGGTTCCGGGCAATCTGGTCTGATGTGACCAGTGCTGTTGCAATTGTAGCACCGGCACTCATGCCGGAGCTCTCCCGCCTTCTGTGACCCGCTGCCCGCAGGCGGCTTTTGGGCCCACGTGGGGGTACTCACAGCTTTCTTGGCCGGCGCCGTTGGGGTTACCGCTTGGGCTGGTACCTTGGCGTTCATCTGGGACCGGCTGACCACATAGTCATCGGCCATCCTCGCCGCCTCGGTGTAGGTCTTGGGCTTTTTATCATACACAAAAGCCCTCACCGCCGGCGGCCACTGCTGCATGAGCTGCTCCTGAAAGATGAGGTCCAGCAGGCGTTGGTAAGTCTTGGCCTCAGAGCCCTCCACCCAGTGTAACCCGTACAAAGCCATGCGGGTCACATAAGTGACATAGGTCTCCTGAGGGTGCCTCTCCTCCAGCCGGAACTTACCCCGGTAAGCTTCAGGGGTAAAACCGTGCTGAAACAGCAAAAGTTCTTTCAGGTGGTCATAGTCATCAGCAAACTCATCTGGTAGCGCCATCAAGGTCTGCTTAGCCAAGCCGGAGAGTAGCGGGTCCAGGCGTGCAACCCTATGCTGGGGAAGCACCCCGTACCGCCGGCACTGCGTTTCAAAGTTCCTTAGAAACATGTCAATCTGATCAGTGCCCTCCACATACTTGGTGAGACTGTGCTTGTCCAGTTGGAGTTCATCTTTGGGGGGTCGGACCGGGGGGCAATAAGCGGGTCTGTTCACTGCCATAGAGATAAACTGTAGCCGCTCCTCCGGTGTCCCTCGGTCTCCCCACGCTATTATCAGTGCCAGCATTTCAGGGGTAAACGGGCTGGTAGCCGCAGCTATCAGTGTCCCTCCTGCTGCACTTGTCCTGGGAGGTGCACTTGGTCCCTCCCCGGGATCCTGCCGGCCCGGCACTGGGTTCAGTCCCTGATCTGCGGGCGGCTGTAAAAGGGCAAGCTGAGCTACTTCCAGGACCTCTGGATGCTCAGCTTCATATGCGGTGACTGCAGCAACCATGTCCTCGACCTCCTGGTCCACATATTCCAGTCCATAGGCACGGCACTTGTCTTTTAGCGGATTTCTAGTTCTCAGGTAATAGAGGTTCTCCGCTTCACTCATGGCTCTGAGTTCTGGGTCGCAGCAGTGAGGTGGTGTGACAACTTGCGTTACTTGTTGCACTACTGTGTGTTCAATATCTTTAGTCCCAGGAACTTGCAATTACTATCAAGTTCCCACTGGATCACAGTACCCCGCAGAATACTGTAATCCAGGTCCAGTTCAGTCCCGCCAGCTGCCACCAGTTTTATTAATACGCCTGTGACGATAGCTTCCACAGGCTTATTAATATTACACAAAAATAATTGGGTTTGAACTGAACGAGGCTTAAGATATAATAAATTGTATTTATTCCTTAGAATAAAGGTGAACACAACAGATAATACAGTAACAAACAAGAAGTACACTTACATAAGGGTTGGGGAATGAGAAGTATGATGTAGCATTTCTCTCAGCAGTCAGGAAATCATTCAGGTGATATCAGGTAACCATATCAGCAAACGAAGACGAATGAAGACTTTGCATGAAGACCAAAAATGAAGACAAAGGATAGATGGGAAACAGCAGGTTATAAACCCTTTGTCCCTCTATCTGTAACATTAAGACCCTGGGATTGGTTTGCAATTATCTCCAGCCAATCTTTGGTGGGGGAACACATTTTAGGACAGGCCCCCCTGCTAGCTGGCACATGTGCAGTAGAACTCTGGGGTCTCCTTTCTGAGGCCCCACATGTGCAAATGGAATGCCAGGCCAGCTACCCCTCCGGATCTTGGACAAGATAACCTGTGTTGGACAGTGATAAGTGGGACACTTAAAAACTGCTATGGAATGCGCCTCCCCCATACTCACAGACAGGGAGGGTAATAAAACCTTTTGAACAAAACTTAAGTTCTAGCCATTGGGACTCTAGGGCCATCTGTCATCCTGATAGCTTCAGAGACATTTCTTTGCTTTGTCCATACCTGGAGACACAGTATTAACGGACTATTAACCCTTGTGCTCCCGGATGGATTCTAGTGTGTGGGGTGCAGAAACTGAGGTACAATAACAGAGGGGCCACAGGAAAATACACATTTACAGGTTATAACAGGGGTGAAATCACATTTCTGGACCTCAGTCCAGTTAACCCCTCGTCTCCCTGGTGGGGTCAGGGGTGGCCAAATGGGGTGCAACCCCTTTAATACCGGGCCACCCCCTTTCTCCCTCTACAATGGTGAAATATGAATAGAGTTAGAGACATGATGAGGCTGGTGGAAGGAAGTGCATAATTTGAAAATAAGTGAGGTTACAGTAAATATAAAAACTAAAGGTGGCATCACAGCAATAGTAATGTGTTGAGATGTGCAGTGTGGGATGATAACCTCCTTTCCAGCGTAGTTCAAATGCAGGAATCAGAAGCAGTAGATTGTGTCCACTTTTTCCACTTCTTTTTGAACTTCCTTTTTAAACTTCCATACTACTTTAAAGATTTCTACTTAAAAGCATTTCTGCATTTCTGCTTAAGAGCAAAGGCCATCGTTCCCCATTTTCTTCCCATCATTCCCTATTTTCCCCATCGTCCCCCACGATCTTCCCATCATTCCCCATTTCTGCCATCGTCCCCCATGATCTTCTAATCGTTTCCCATTTTCCCCATCGTCCCCCATGATCTTTCCATCGTTCCCCATTTTCCCCATCGTCCCCCATGATATTCCCATCATTCCCCATTTTCCCCATCGCCCCCCATGATCTTCCCATTGTTCCCTATCGCCCCATGATCTTCCCATCATTCCCTATTTTCCCCATGATCTTCCCATCATTCCCCATTTTCCCCATCGTCCCCCATTATATTCCCATCGTTCCCAATTTCCCCCATCGTCCCCATGATCTTCCCATCGTCCCCCATGATCTTCCCATCTTTCCCCATTTTCCCCATCGTCCACCATGGTCTTCCCATCATTCCCCATTTTCCCCATCGTCCCCCATGATCTTCCCATCATCCCCCATGTTCTTCCCATCGTTCCCCATTTTCCCCATGATCTTCCCATGGTTCCCCATTTTCCCCATCGACCCCCATGATCTTCCCATTGTTCCCCATCGTCCCCATGATCTTCCCATCGTTCCCCATTCTCCCCATCGCCCCCCATGATCTTCCCATCGTTCCCCATCATCCCCCATGATCTTCCCATTGTTCCCCATGATCTTCCCATCGTTCCCCATTGTCCCCAAATGATCTTACAATCATTCCCCATTTTCCCATTCGTCCCCCACAATCTTCCCATTGTTCCCCATCGCCCCATGATCTTCCCATCGTTCCCTATTTTCCCCATGATCTTCCCATCGTTCCCCATTTTCCCCATCGTCCCCCATTATATTCCCATCGTTCCCAATTTCCCCCATCGTCCCCCATGATCTTCCCATCGTCCCCCATGATCTTCTCATCTTTCCCCATTTTCCCCATCGTCCACCATGGTCTTCCCATCATTCCCCATTTTTCCCATCGTCCCCCATGATCTTCCCATCGTCCCCCATGTTCTACCCATCGTTCCCCATTTTCCCCATGATTTTCCCATAGTTCCCCATTGTCCCCATCGCCCCCCATGATCTTCCCATCGTTCCCCATTTTCCCCATCGCCCCCATGATCTTCCCATCGTTCCCCATCATCCCCCATGATCTTCCCATTGTTCCCCATGATCTTCCCATCGTTCCCCATTTTCCCCATCGTCCCCCATGATCTTCCCATCATTCCCCATTGCCCTCCATGTTCTTCCCATCGTTCCCCATTTTCCCCATTGTCCCCCATGATCTTCCCATCATTCCTCATTTTCCCCATCGTCCCCCATGATCTTCCCATCATTCCCCATTTTCCCCATCGTCACGCACGATCTTCCCATGGTTTCACATTTTCCCATTCGTCCCCCACGATCTTCCCATCGTTCCCTATTTTCTCCATCGTCCCCCACGATCTTCCCATCGTTCCCCACGATCTTCCCATCGTTCCCTATTTTCTCCATCGTCCCCCACGATCTTCCCATCGTTCCCCATGATCTTCCCATTGTTCCCCATTTTCCCCATCGTCCCCCATGATCTTACCATCGTTCCCCATTGTCCCCATGATCTTCCCATCGTTCCCCATTTTCCCCATAGTCCCCCATGATCTTCCCATCATTCCCCATTTTCCCCATCGTCCCCCACGATCTTCCCATCGTTCCTCATCGCCCCCATCATCTTCCCATCGTTCGCCATTGTCCCCCATGATCTTCCCATCGTTCCCCATCATCTTCCCATCGTTCCCCATTTTCCCCATCGTCCCCCATGATCTTCCCATCATTCCCCATTTTCCCATTCATCCCCCATCGTCCCCCATGATCTTCCCATCGTTCCCCATTTTTCCCATGATCTTCTAGTCATTCCCCATTTTCCCTATCGTCCCCCCTGATCTTCCTATCGTTCCCCATTTTCCCCAAGATCTTCCCATCATTCCCCATGATCTTCCCATCGTTCCCCATGATCTTCCCCATCGTTCCCAATTTTCTCCATCGTCCCCCATGATCTTCCCATCATTACCCATTTTCCCCATGATCTTCCCATCGTTCCCCATTTTCCCCATTGTCCCATGATCTTCCCATCGATACCCATTTTCCCCATCGTCCCCCATGATCTTCCCATAGTTCCCCATTTTCCTTATTATCCCCCATGATCTTCCCATAGTTCCCCATTTTCCCCATCGTCCCCCATGATCTTCCCATTGTTCCCTATTTTCCCCATCGTCCCCCATGATCTTCCCATTAGTCCCAATGATCTTCCCATTGTTCCCCATGATCTTCCAATTGTTCCCCATCGTCCCCCATGATCTTCCCATCGTTCCCCATTTTCCCCATCGCCCCCCATGATCTTCCCATCGTTCCCCATTTTCACCATCATCTTCCCATCGTCAACCCATGATCTTCCCATCATTCTCCATGTTCCCCATCGCCCCCCATGATCTTCCCATTGTTCCCCATGTACCCCATTGTACCCCATGATTTTCCCATCGTTACCCATTTTCCCCATCGTCCCCCCACTATCTTCCCATCGTTCTCCATTTTCCCCATCGTCCCCCACGATCTTCCCATCGTTCCCCATTTTCCCCCATGATCTTCCCATCGTTCCCCATTTTCCCCATCATCCCCATGATCTTCCCATCGTTCCCCATTTTCCACATTGTCCCCCACGATCTTCCCATCGTTCCCCACGGTCTTCCCATCGTTCCCCATTTTCTTCCCATCATTCCCTATTTTCCCCATCGTCCCCCACGATCTTCCCATCATTCGCTATTTTCCCCATCGCCCCCCATGATCTTCCCATCATTCCCCATTTTCCCCATCGTCCCCCATGACCTTCCCATCGTTTCCACATCGTCCCCCATGACCTTCCCATCGTTCCCCATTTTCCACATCGTCCCCCACGATCTTCCCATCGTTCCCCATTTTCTTCCCATCATTCCCTATTTTCTCCATCGTCCCCCACGATCTTCCCATCTTTCCCAACGATCTTCCCATCGTTCCCCATCGCCCCCCATAATCTTCCCATCGTTCCCCATTTTCCCCATCGTCCCCCATGATCTTCCCATCATTCCCCATCGTCCCCCATGATCTTCCCATCGTTCCCCATTTTACCCATCGTCCCCCATGATCTTCCCATCGTTCCCAATTTTCCCCATAGTTCCCCATGATCTTCCCATCATTCCTCATTTTCCCTATCGCCCCCCATGATCTTCCCATTGTCCCCCATGATCTTCTCATTTTCCCCATGATCTTCCCATCATTCCCCATTTCTGCCATCATCCCCATGATCTTCCAATCATTTCCCATTTTCCCCATCGTCCCCCATGATCTTTCCATCGTTCCCCATTTTCCTTATCGTCCCCCATGATCTTCCCATCGTTCCCCATGATCTTCCCATTGTTCCCCATTTTCCCCATCGCCCCCCATGATCTTCCCATCATTCCCCATTGTCCCCAAATGATCTTTCAATCGTTCCCCATTTTCCCCATCGTTCCCCATTTTCCCATTCGTCCCCCATGATCTTCCCATTGTCCCCCATGATCTTCTCATTTTCCCCATGATCTTCCCATCATTCCCCATTTCTGCCATCATCCCCATGATCTTCCAATCATTTCCCATTTTCCCCATCGTCCCCCATGATCTTTCCATCGTTCCCCATTTTCCTTATCGTCCCCCATGATCTTCCCATCGTTCCCCATGATCTTCCCATTGTACCCCATTTTCCCCATTGCCCCCCATGATCTTTCCATCGTTCCCCATCATCCCCCATGATCTTCCCATTGTTCCCCATGATCTTCCCATCGTTCCCCATTGTCCCCAAATGATCTTACAATCGTTCCCCATTTTCCCATTCGTCCCCCACAATCTTCCCATTGTTCCCCATCGCCCCATGATCTTCCCATCTTTCCCCATTTTCCCCATCGTCCCCCATTATATTCCCATCGTTCCCAATTTCCCCCATCGTCCCCCATGTTCTTCCCATCGTCCCCCATGATCTTCCCATCTTTCCCCATTTTCCCCATCGTCCACCATGGTCTTCCCATCATTCCCCATTTTTCCCATCGTCCACCATGATCTTCCCATCATCCCCCATGTTCTACCCATCGTTCCCCATTTTCCCCATGATCTTCCCATAGTTCCCCATTTTCCCCATCGCCCCCCATGATCTTCCCATTGTTCACCATCGTCCCCATGATCTTCCCATCGTCCCCCATTTTCCCCATCGCCCCCCATGATCTTCCCATCGTTCCCCATCATCCCCCATGATCTTCCCATTGTTCCCCATGATCTTCCCATCGTTCCCCATTTTCCCCATCGTCCCCCATGATCTTCCCATCGTTCCCCATCGCCCCCCATGTTCTTCCCATCGTCCCCCATTTTCCCCATTGTCCCCCATGATCTTCCCATCGTTCCCCATTTTCCCCATCGTCCCCCATGATCTTCCCATCGTTCCCCATTTTCCCCATCGTCACGCACGATCTTCCCATGGTTCCACATTTTCCCATTCGTCCCCCACGATCTTCCCATCGTTCCCTATTTTCTCCATCGTCCCCCACGATCTTCCCATCGTTCCCCATGATCTTCCCATTGTTCCCCATTTTCCCCATCGTCCCCCATGATCTTACCATCGTTCCCCATTGTCCCCCATGATCTTCCCATCGTTCCCCATTTTCCCCATAGTCCCCCATGATCTTCCCATCGTTCCCCATTCGTCCCCCATGATCTTCCCATCGTTCGCCATCGTCCCCCTTGATCTTCCCATCGTTCCTCATCGCCCCCATCATCTTCCCATCATTCCCCATTTTCCCCATCGTCCCCATGACCTTCCCATCGTTCCCCATTTTCCACATCGTCCCCCACGATCTTCCCATCATTCCCCATTTTCTTCCCATCATTCCCTATTTTCTCCATCGTCCCCCACGATCTTCCCATCTTTCCCAACGATCTTCCCATCGTTCCCCATCGCCCCCCATAATCTTCCCATCTTTCCCCATTTTCCCCATCGTCCACCATGGTCTTCCCATCATTCCCCATTTTTCCCATCGTCCCCCATGATCTTCCCATCGTCCCCCATGTTCTACCCATCGTTCCCCATTTCCCCCATGATCTTCCCATAGTTCCCCATTTTCCCCATCGCCCCCCATGATCTTCCCATTGTTCCCCATCGTCCCCATGATCTTCCCATCTTCCCCCATTTTCCCCATCGCCCCCCATGATCTTCCCATCGTTCCCCATCATCCCCCATGATCTTCCCATTGTTCCCCATGATCTTCCCATCGTTCCCCATTTTCCCCATCGTCCCCCATGATCTTCCCATCGTTCCCCATTTTCCCCATCGTCCCCCATGATCTTCCCATCGTTCCCCATTTTCCCCATCGTCACGCACGATCTTCCCATGGTTCCACATTTTCCCATTCGTCCCCCACGATCTTCCCATCGTTCCCTATTTTCTCCATCGTCCCCCACGATCTTCCCATCGTTCCCCATGATCTTCCCATTGTTCCCCATTTTCCCCATCGTCCCCCATGATCTTACCATCGTTCCCCATTGTCCCCCATGATCTTCCCATCGTTCCCCATTTTCCCCATAGTCCCCCATGATCTTCCCATCGTTCCCCATTCGTCCCCCATGATCTTCCCATCGTTCGCCATCGTCCCCCTTGATCTTCCCATCGTTCCTCATCGCCCCCATCATCTTCCCATCATTCCCCATTTTCCCCATCGTCCCCATGACCTTCCCATCGTTCCCCATTTTCCACATCGTCCCCCACGATCTTCCCATCATTCCCCATTTTCTTCCCATCATTCCCTATTTTCTCCATCGTCCCCCACGATCTTCCCATCTTTCCCAACGATCTTCCCATCGTTCCCCATCGCCCCCCATAATCTTCCCATCTTTCCCCATTTTCCCCATCGTCCACCATGGTCTTCCCATCATTCCCCATTTTTCCCATCGTCCCCCATGATCTTCCCATCGTCCCCCATGTTCTACCCATCGTTCCCCATTTCCCCCATGATCTTCCCATAGTTCCCCATTTTCCCCATCGCCCCCCATGATCTTCCCATTGTTCCCCATCGTCCCCATGATCTTCCCATCTTCCCCCATTTTCCCCATCGCCCCCCATGATCTTCCCATCGTTCCCCATCATCCCCCATGATCTTCCCATTGTTCCCCATGATCTTCCCATCGTTCCCCATTTTCCCCATCGTCCCCCATGATCTTCCCATCGTTCCCCATCGCCCCCCATGTTCTTCCCATCGTTCCCCATTTTCCCCATTGTCCCCCATGATCTTCCCATCGTTCCCCATTTTCCCCATCGTCCCCCATGATCTTCCCATCGTTCCCCATTTTCCCCATCGTCACGCACGATCTTCCCATGGTTCCACATTTTCCCATTCGTCCCCCACGATCTTCCCATCGTTCCCTATTTTCTCCATCGTCCCCCACAATCTTCCCATCGTTCCCCATGATCTTCCCATTGTTCCCCATTTTCCCCATCGTCCCCCATGATCTTACCATCGTTCCCCATTGTCCCCCATGATCTTCCCATCGTTCCCCATTTTCCCCATAGTCCCCCATGATCTTCCCATCGTTCCCCATTCGTCCCCCATCATCTTCCCATCGTTCGCCATCGTCCCCCTTGATCTTCCCATCGTTCCTCATCACCCCCATCATCTTCCCATCGTTCGCCATTGTCCCCCATGATCTTCCCATCGTTCCCCATCATCTTCCCATCGTTCCCCATTTTCCCCATCGTCCCCCACGATCTTCCCATCGTTCCCCATCGTTCCCCATTCGTCCCCCATGATCTTCACATCGTTCGCCATCGTCCCCCTTGATCTTCCCATCGTTCCTCATCGCCCCCATCATCTTCCCATCATTCGCAATTGTCCCCCATGATCTTCCCATCTTCCCATCGTTCCCCATTTTCCCCATCGCCCCCCATGACCTTCCCATCATTCCCCATTTTCCACATCGTCCCCCACGATCTTCCCATCATTCCCCATTTTCTTCCCATCATTCCCTATTTTCTCCATCGTCCCCCACGATCTTCCCATCTTTCCCAACGATCTTCCCATCGTTCCCCATCGCCCCCCATAATCTTCCCATCGTTCCCCATTTTCCCCATCGTCCCCCATGATCTTCCCATCATTCCCCATCGTCCCCCATGATCTTCCCATCGTTCCCCATTTTACCCATCGTCCCCCATGATCTTCCCATCGTTCCCAATTTTCCCCATCGTTCCCCATGATCTTCCCATCATTCCTCATTTTCCCTATCGCCCCCCATGATCTTCCCATTGTCCCCCATGATCTTCTCATTTTCCCCATGATCTTCCCATCATTCCCCATTTCTGCCATCATCCCCATGATCTTCCAATCATTTCCCATCGTTCCCCATCGTCCCCCATGATCTTTCCATCGTTCCCCATTTTCCTTATCGTCCCCCATGATCTTCCCATCGTTCCCCATGATCTTCCCATTGTTCCCCATTTTCCCCATTGCCCCCCATGATCTTTCCATCGTTCCCCATTTTCCCCATCATCCCCCATGATCTTCCCATTGTTCCCCATTTTCCCCATCGCCCCCAATGATCTTCCCATCATTCCCCATTGTCCCCAAATGATCTTTCAATCGTTCCCCATTTTCCCCATCGTTCCCCATTTTCCCATTCGTCCCCCATGATCTTCCCATCGTTCCCTATTTTCCCCATCGTCCCCCATGATCTTCCCATCGTTCCCCATCGTCCCCCATGATCTTCCCATCGTTCCCCATTTCCCCATCATCCCCCATTATATTCCCATTGTTCCCCATTTCCCCAATCGCCTCCATGATCTTCCCATCGTTCCCTATTTTCCCCATCGTCCCCCATGATCTTCCCATTGTTCCCCATCGTCCCCCATCGTCCCCCATGATCTTCCCATCGTTCCCCATTTTACCCATCGTCCCCCATGATCTTTCCATCGTTCCCCTTTTTCCCCATCTTCCCATTGTTCCCCATTTTCCCCATCGTCCCCCATGATCTTCCCATCATTCCCCATGATCTTCCCATCGTTCCCCATTGTCCCCAAATGATCTTCCAATCGTTCCCCATTTTCCCATTCGTCCCCCATTATATTCCCATCGTTCCCCATTTCCCCCATCGTCCCCCATGATCTTCCCATCTTTCCCCATTTTCCCCATCATCCACCATGGTCTTTCTATCATTCCCCATTTTCCCCATCATCCCCCATGATCTTCCCATCGTCCCCCATGTTCTTCCCATCGTTCCCCATTTTCCCCATGATCTTCCCATAGTTCCCCATTTTCCCCATCGCCCCCATGATCTTCCCATTGTTCCCCATCGTCCCCATGATCTTCCCATTGTTCCCCATTCTCCCCATCGCCCCCCATGATCTTCCCATCGTTCCCCATCATCCCCCATGATCTTCCCATCGTTCCCCATTGTCCCCAAATGATCTTACAATCGTTCCACATTTTCCCATTCGTCCCCCACAATCTTCCCATTGTTCCTCATCGCCCCATGATCTTCCCATCGTTCCCTATTTTCCCCATGATCTTCCCATCTTTCCCAATTTCCCCCATCGTCCCCCATGATCTTCCCATCGTCCCCCATGATCTTCCCATCTTTCCCCATTTTCCCCATCGTCCACCATGGTCTTCCCATCATTCCCCATTTTTCCCATCGTCCCCCATGATCTTCCCATCATCCCCCATGTTCTACCCATCGTTCCCCATTTTCCCCATGATCTTCCCATAGTTCCCCATTTTCCCCATCGCCCCCCATGATCTTCCCATTGTTCACCATCGTCCCCATGATCTTCCCATCTTCCCCCATTTTCCCCATCGCCCCCCATGATCTTCCCATCGTTCCCCATCATCCCCCATGATCTTCCCATTGTTCCCCATGATCTTCCCATCGTTCCCCATTTTCCCCATCGTCCCCCCATGATCTTCCCATCGTTCCCCATCGCCCCCCATGTTCTTCCCATCGTTCCCCATTTTCCCCATTGTCCCCCATGATCTTCCCATCATTCCCCATTTTCCCCATCGTCCCCCATGATCTTCCCATCGTTCCCCATTTTCCCCATCGTCACGCACGATCTTCCCATGGTTCCACATTTTCCCATTCGTCCCCCACGATCTTCCCATCGTTCCCTATTTTCTCCATCGTCCCCCACGATCTTCCCATCGTTCCCCATGATCTTCCCATTGTTCCCCATTTTCCCCATCGTCCCCCATGATCTTACCATCGTTCCCCATTGTCCCCCATGATCTTCCCATCGTTCCCCATTTTCCCCATAGTCCCCCATGATCTTCCCATCGTTCCCCATTCGTCCCCCATGATCTTCCCATCGTTCGCCATCGTCCCCCTTGATCTTCCCATCGTTCCTCATCGCCCCCATCATCTTCCCATCATTCCCCATTTTCCCCATCGTCCCCATGACCTTCCCATCGTTCCCCATTTTCCACATCGTCCCCCACGATCTTCCCATCATTCCCCATTTTCTTCCCATCATTCCCTATTTTCTCCATCGTCCCCCACGATCTTCCCATCTTTCCCAACGATCTTCCCATCGTTCCCCATCGCCCCCCATAATCTTCCCATCTTTCCCCATTTTCCCCATCATCCACCATGGTCTTCCCATCATTCCCCATTTTCCCATCGTCCCCCATGATCTTCCCATCGTCCCCCATGTTCTACCCATCGTTCCCCATTTCCCCCATGATCTTCCCATAGTTCCCCATTTTCCCCATCGCCCCCCATGATCTTCCCATTGTTCCCCATCGTCCCCATGATCTTCCCATCTTCCCCCATTTTCCCCATCGCCCCCCATGATCTTCCCATCGTTCCCCATCATCCCCCATGATCTTCCCATTGTTCCCCATGATCTTCCCATCGTTCCCCATTTTCCCCATCGTCCCCCATGATCTTCCCATCGTTCCCCATTGCCCCCCATGTTCTTCCCATCGTTCCCCATTTTCCCCATTGTCCCCCATGATCTTCCCATCGTTCCCCATTTTCCCCATCGTCCCCCATGATCTTCCCATCGTTCCCCATTTTCCCCATCGTCACGCACGATCTTCCCATGGTTCCACATTTTCCCATTCGTCCCCCACGATCTTCCCATCGTTCCCTATTTTCTCCATCGTCCCCCACAATCTTCCCATCGTTCCCCATGATCTTCCCATTGTTCCCCATTTTCCCCATCGTCCCCCATGATCTTACCATCGTTCCCCATTGTCCCCCATGATCTTCCCATCGTTCCCCATTTTCCCCATAGTCCCCCATGATCTTCCCATCGTTCCCCATTCGTCCCCCATGATCTTCCCATCGTTCGCCATCGTCCCCCTTGATCTTCCCATCGTTCCTCATCGCCCCCATCATCTTCCCATCGTTCGCCATTGTCCCCCATGATCTTCCCATCGTTCCCCATCATCTTCCCATCGTTCCCCATTTTCCCCATCGTCCCCCACGATCTTCCCATCATTCCCCATCGTTCCCCATTCGTCCCCCATGATCTTCACATCGTTCGCCATCGTCCCCCTTGATCTTCCCATCGTTCCTCATCACCCCCATCATCTTCCCATCGTTCGCCATTGTCCCCCATGATCTTCCCATCTTCCCATCGTTCCCCATTTTCCCCATCGCCCCCCATGATCTTCCCATCATTCCCCATTTTCCCCATCGCCCCCCATGATCTTCCCATCATTCCCCATTTTCCCCATCGTCCCCCATGACCTTCCCATCATTCCCCATTTTCCACATCGTCCCCCACGATCTTCCCATCATTCCCCATTTTCTTCCCATCATTCCCTATTTTCTCCTTCGTCCCCCACGATCTTCCCATCTTTCCCAACGATCTTCCCATCATTCCCCATCGCCCCCCATAATCTTCCCATCGTTCCCCATTTTCCCCATCGTCCCCCATGATCTTCCCATCATTCCCCATCGTCCCCCATGATCTTCCCATCGTTCCCCATTTTACCCATCGTCCCCCATGATCTTCCCATCATTCCCAATTTTCCCCATCGTTCCCCATGATCTTCCCATCATTCCTCATTTTCCCTATCGCCACCCATGATCTTCCCATTGTCCCCCATGATCTTCTCTTTTTCCCCATGATCTTCCCATCATTCCCCATTTCTGCCATCATCCCCATGATCTTCCAATCATTTCGCATCGTTCCCCATCGTCCCCCATGATCTTTCCATCGTTCCCCATTTTCCTTATCGTCCCCCATGATCTTCCCATCGTTCCCCATGATCTTCCCATTGTTCCCCATTTTCCCCATTGCCCCCCATGATCTTTCCATCGTTCCCCATTTTCCCCATCATCCCCCATGATCTTCCCATTGTTCCCCATTTTCCCCATCGCCCCCAATGATCTTCCCATCATTCCCCATTGTCCCCAAATGATCTTTCAATCGTTCCCCATTTTCCCCATCGTTCCCCATTTTCCCATTCGTCCCCCATGATCTTCCCATCGTTCCCTATTTTCCCCATCGTCCCCCATGATCTTCCCATCGTTCCCCATCGTCCCCCATTATATTCCCATCGTTCCCCATTTCCCCATCATCCCCCATTATATTCCCATTGTTCCCCATTTCCCCAATCGCCCCCATGATCTTCCCATCGTTCCCTATTTTCCCCATCGTCCCCCATGATCTTCCCATTGTTCCCCATCGTCCCCCATCGTCCCCCATGATCTTCCCATCGTTCCCCATTTTACCCATCGTCCCCCATGATCTTTCCATCGTTCCCCTTTTTCCCCATCTTCCCATTGTTCCCCATTTTCCCCATCGTCCCCCATGATCTTCCCATCATTCCCCATGATCTTCCCATCGTTCCCCATTGTCCCCAAATGATCTTCCAATCGTTCCCCATTTTCCCATTCGTCCCCCATTATATTCCCATCGTTCCCCATTTCCCCCATCGTCCCCCATGATCTTCCCATCTTTCCCCATTTTCCCCATCATCCACCATGGTCTTTCTATCATTCCCCATTTTCCCCATCATCCCCCATGATCTTCCCATCGTCCCCCATGTTCTTCCCATCGTTCCCCATTTTCCCCATGATCTTCCCATAGTTCCCCATTTTCCCCATCGCCCCCATGATCTTCCCATTGTTCCCCATCGTCCCCATGATCTTCCCATTGTTCCCCATTCTCCCCATCGCCCCCCATGATCTTCCCATCGTTCCCCATCATCCCCCATGATCTTCCCATCGTTCCCCATGATCTTCCCATCGTTCCCCATTGTCCCCAAATGATCTTACAATCGTTCCCCATTTTCCCATTCGTCCCCCACAATCTTCCCATTGTTCCCCATCGCCCCATGATCTTCCCATCGTTCCCTATTTTCCCCATGATCTTCCCATCGTTCCCCATTTTCCCCATCGTCCCCCATTATATTCCCATCGTTCCCAATTTCCCCCATCGTCCCCCATGATCTTCCCATCGTCCCCCATGATCTTCCCATCTTTCCCCATTTTTCCTATCGTCCACCATGGTCTTCCCATCATTCCCCATTTTTCCCATCGTCCCCCATGATCTTCCCATCGTCCCCCATGTTCTACCCATCGTTCCCCATTTTCCCCATGATCTTCCCATAGTTCCCCATTTTCCCCATCGCCCCCCATGACCTTCCCATTGTTCCCCATCGTCCCCATGATCTTCCCATCTTCCCCCATTTTCCCCATAGTCCCCCATGATCTTCCCATCGTTCCCCATCATCCCCCATGATCTTCCCATTGTTCCCCATGATCTTCCCATCGTTCCCCATTTTCCCCATCGTCCCCCATGATCTTCCCATCATTCCCCATCGCCCCCCATGTACTTCCCATCGTTCCCCATTGTCCCCCATGATCTTCCCATCGTTCCCCATTTTCCCCATCGTCCCCCATGATCTTCCCATCGTTCCCCATTTTCCCCATCATCACGCACGATCTTCCCATGGTTCCACATTTTCCCATTCGTCCCCCACGATCTTCCCATCGTTCCCTATTTTCTCCATCGTCCCCCACGATCTTCCCATCGTTCCCCATGATCTTCCCATTGTTCCCCATTTTCCCCATCGTCCCCCATGATCTTACCATCGTTCCCCATTGTCCCCCATGATCTTCCCATCGTTCCCCATTTTCCCCATAGTCCCCCATGATCTTCCCATCGTTCCCCATTTTCCCCATCGTCCCCCACGATCTTCCCATCGTTCCCCATTCGTCCCCCATGATCTTCCCATCGTTCGTCATCGTCCCCCTTGATCTTCCCATCGTTCCTCATTGCCCCCATCATCTTCCCATCGTTCGCCATTGTCCCCCATGATCTTCCCATCGTTCCCCATCATCTTCCCATCGTTCCCCATTTTCCCCATCGTCCCCCATGATCTTCCCATCATTCCCCATTTTCCCCATCATCTCCCATCGTCCCCCATGATCTTCCCATCGTTCCCCATTTTTCCCATGATCTTCTAGTCGTTCCCCATTTTCCCTATCGTCCCCCCTGATCTTCCCATCGTTCCCCATTGTCCCCAAATGATCTTTCAATCGTTCCCCATTTTCCCCATCGTTCCCCATTTTCCCATTCGTCCCCCATGATCTTCCCATCGTTCCCTATTTTCCCCATCGTCCCCCATGATCTTCCCATCGTTCCCCATTGTCCCCCATTATATTCCCATCGTTCCCCATTTCCCCATCGTCCCCCATTATATTCCCATCGTTCCCCATTTCCCCAATCGCCCCCATGATCTTCCCATCGTTCCCTATTTTCCCCATCGTCCCCCATGATCTTCCCATAGTTCCCCATCATCCCCCATCGTCCCCCATGATCTTCCCATCGTTCCCCATTTTACCCATCGTCCCCCATGATCTTTCCATCGTTCCCCTTTTTCCCCATCTTCCCATCGTTCCCCATTTTACCCATCGTCCCCCATGATCTTCCCATCATTAACCATGATCTTCCCATCGTTCTCCATTGTCCCCAAATGATCTTCCAATCGTTCCCCATTTTCCCATTCGTCCCCCATTATATTCCCATCGTTCCCCATTTCCCCCATCGTCCCCCATGATCTTCCCATCGTCCCCCATGATCTTCCCATCTTTCCCCATTTTCCCCATCATCCACCATGGTCTTTCTATCATTCCCCATTTTCCCCATCGTCCCCCATGATCTTCCCATCGTCCCCCATGTTCTTCCCATCGTTCCCCATTTTCCCCATGATCTTCCCATAGTTCCCCATTTTACCCATCACCCCCCATGATCTTCCCATTGTTCCCCATTGTCCCCATGATCTTCCCATCGTTCCCCATTTTCCCCATCGCCCCCATGATCTTCCCATCATTCCCCATCATCCCCCATGATCTTCTCATTGTTCCCCATGATCTTCCCATCGTTCCCCATTTTCCCCATCGTCCCCCACGATCTTCCCATGGTTCCCCATTTTCCCATTCGTCCCCCACGATCTTCCCATCGTTCCCTATTTTCTCCATCGTCCCCCACGATTTTCCCATCGTTCCCCGTGATCTTCCCATTGTTCCCCATTTTCCCCATCGTCCCCCATGATCTTCCCATCGTTCCTCATTGTCCCCCATGATCTTCCCATCGTTCCCCATTTTCCCCATAGTCCCCCATGATCTTCCCATCGTTCCCCATTTTCCCCATCGTCCCCCACAATCTTCCCATCGTTCCCCATTTTCCCATTTGACCCGCATGATCTTCCCATCGTTCCTCTTTTCCCCCATGATCTTCCCATCGTTCCCCATTTCCCCATCGTTCCCCATGATCTTCCCATTGTTCCCCATTTTCCCCATCGTCCCCCATGATCTTCCCATCGTTCCCCATTGTCCCCCATGATCTTCCCATCGTTCCCCATTTTCCCTATAGTCCCCCATGATCTTCCCATCGTTCCCCATTTTCCCCATCGTCCCCCACGATCTTCCCATCGTTCCCCATTTTCCCATTCGACCCCCATGATCTTCCCAACTTTCCTCATTGCCCCCATGATCTTCCCATCATTCGCCATCGTCCCCCATGATCTTCTCATCGTTTCTCATCGCCCCATGATCTTCCCATCGTTCGCCATTGTCCCCCATGATCCTCCCATCGTTCCCCATTTTTCCCATGATCTTCCAGTCGTTCCCCATTTTCCCCATCGTCCCCCCTGATCTTCCCATCGTTCCCCAAGATCTTCCCATCGTTCCCCATGATCTTCCCATCATTCCCCATGATCTTCCCATCATTACCCATTTTTCCCATGATCTTCCCATCGTTCCTCATTTTCCCCATCGTCCCCCATGATCTTCCCATAGTTCCCCATGATCTTCCCATCGTTCCCCATGATCTTCCCATCATTACCCATTTTTCCCATGATCTTCCCATCGTTCCTCATTTTCCCCATCGTCCCCCATGATCTTCCCATAGTTCCCCATGATCTTCCCATTGTTCTCCATTTTCCCCATCGTCCCCCATGATCTTCCCATCGTTCCCCATGATCTTCCCATTGTTCCCCATAATCTTCCCATTGTTCCCCATCGTCCCCCATGATCTTCCCATCATTCCCCATGATCTTCCCATTGTTCCCCATTTTCCTCATCGCCCCTCATGATCTTTCCATCGTTCCCCATTTTCCCCAAATGATCTTCCAATCGTTCTTCATTGTCCCCATTGTCCCCCATGATCTTCCAATCGTTCCCCATTTTCCCCATCGTCCCCCATTGTTCTCCATTTTCCCATTTGCCCCCCACAATCTTCCCATTGTTCCCCATCGTCCCCATGATCTTCCCATCGTTCCCCATTTTCCCCATCGCCCCCCATGATCTTCCCATCGTTCCCCATCGTCCCCCATGATCTTCCCCAATGATCTTCCCCATCGTTCCCCATTTTCCCCATCGTCCCCATGATCTTCCCATAGTTCCCCATCGTCCCCCATGATCTTCCCATTGTTCCCGTTTTTCCCCATTGTCCCCCATGATCTTCCCATTGTTCCCCATGATCTTCCCATTGTTCCCTATTTTCCCCATCGTCCCCCATGATCTTCCCATAGTTCCCCATCATCCCCCATCGTCCCCCATGATCTTCCCATCGTTCCCCATTTTACCCATCGTCCCCCATGATCTTTCCATCGTTCCCCTTTTTCCCCATCTTCCCATCGTTCCCCATTTTACCCATCGTCCCCCATGATCTTCCCATCATTAACCATTATCTTCCCATCGTTCTCCATTGTCCCCAAATGATCTTCCAATCGTTCCCCATTTTCCCATTCGTCCCCCATTATATTCCCATCGTTCCCCATTTCCCCCATCGTCCCCCATGATCTTCCCATCGTCCCCCATGATCTTCCCATCTTTCCCCATTTTCCCCATCATCCACCATGGTCTTTCTATCATTCCCCATTTTCCCCATCGTCCCCCATGATCTTCCCATCGTCCCCCATGTTCTTCCCATCGTTCCCCATTTTCCCCATGATCTTCCCATAGTTCCCCATTTTACCCATCACCCCCCATGATCTTCCCATTGTTCCCCATTGTCCCCATGATCTTCCCATCGTTCCCCATTTTCCCCATCGCCCCCATGATCTTCCCATCATTCCCCATCATCCCCCATGATCTTCTCATTGTTCCCCATGATCTTCCCATCGTTCCCCATTTTCCCCATCGTCCCCCACGATCTTCCCATGGTTCCCCATTTTCCCATTCGTCCCCCACGATCTTCCCATCGTTCCCTATTTTCTCCATCGTCCCCCACGATTTTCCCATCGTTCCCCGTGATCTTCCCATTGTTCCCCATTTTCCCCATCGTCCCCCATGATCTTCCCATCGTTCCTCATTGTCCCCCATGATCTTCCCATCGTTCCCCATTTTCCCCATAGTCCCCCATGATCTTCCCATCGTTCCCCATTTTCCCCATCGTCCCCCACAATCTTCCCATCGTTCCCCATTTTCCCATTTGACCCGCATGATCTTCCCATCGTTCCTCTTTTCCCCCATGATCTTCCCATCGTTCCCCATTTTCCCCATCGTTCCCCATGATCTTCCCATTGTTCCCCATTTTCCCCATCATCCCCCATGATCTTCCCATCGTTCCCCATTTTACCCATCGTCCCCCATGATCTTCCCATCATTAACCATGATCTTCCCATCGTTCCCCATTGTCCCCAAATGATCTTCCAATCGTTCCCCATTTTCCCATTCGTCCCCCATTATATTCCCATCGTTCCCCATTTCCCCCATCGTCCCCCATGATCTTCCCATCGTCCCCCATGATCTTCCCATCTTTCCCCATTTTCCCCATCATCCACCATGGTCTTTCTATCATTCCCCATTTTCCCCATCGTCCCCCATGATCTTCCCATCGTCCCCCATGTTCTTCCCATCGTTCCCCATTTTCCCCATGATCTTCCCATAGTTCCCCATTTTACCCATCACCCCCCATGATCTTCCCATTGTTCCCCATTGTCCCCATGATCTTCCCATCGTTCCCCATTTTCCCCATCGCCCCCATGATCTTCCCATCATTCCCCATCATCCCCCATGATCTTCTCATTGTTCCCCATGATCTTCCCATCGTTCCCCATTTTCCCCATCGTCCCCCACGATCTTCCCATGGTTCCCCATTTTCCCATTCGTCCCCCACGATCTTCCCATCGTTCCCTATTTTCTCCATCGTCCCCCACGATTTTCCCATCGTTCCCCGTGATCTTCCCATTGTTCCCCATTTTCCCCATCGTCCCCCATGATCTTCCCATCGTTCCTCATTGTCCCCCATGATCTTCCCATCGTTCCCCATTTTCCCCATAGTCCCCCATGATCTTCCCATCGTTCCCCATTTTCCCCATCGTCCCCCACAATCTTCCCATCGTTCCCCATTTTCCCATTTGACCCGCATGATCTTCCCATCGTTCCTCTTTTCCCCCATGATCTTCCCATCGTTCCCCATTTTCCCCATCGTTCCCCATGATCTTCCCATTGTTCCCCATTTTCCCCATCATCCCCCATGATCTTCCCATCGTTCCCCATTTTACCCATCGTCCCCCATGATCTTCCCATCATTAACCATGATCTTCCCATCGTTCCCCATTGTCCCCAAATGATCTTCCAATCGTTCCCCATTTTCCCATTCGTCCCCCATTATATTCCCATCGTTCCCCATTTCCCCCATCGTCCCCCATGATCTTCCCATCGTCCCCCATGATCTTCCCATCTTTCCCCATTTTCCCCATCATCCACCATGGTCTTTCTATCATTCCCCATTTTCCCCATCGTCCCCCATGATCTTCCCATCGTCCCCCATGTTCTTCCCATCGTTCCCCATTTTCCCCATGATCTTCCCATAGTTCCCCATTTTACCCATCACCCCCCATGATCTTCCCATTGTTCCCCATTGTCCCCATGATCTTCCCATCGTTCCCCATTTTCCCCATCGCCCCCATGATCTTCCCATCATTCCCCATCATCCCCCATGATCTTCTCATTGTTCCCCATGATCTTCCCATCGTTCCCCATTTTCCCCATCGTCCCCCACGATCTTCCCATGGTTCCCCATTTTCCCATTCGTCCCCCACGATCTTCCCATCGTTCCCTATTTTCTCCATCGTCCCCCACGATTTTCCCATCGTTCCCCGTGATCTTCCCATTGTTCCCCATTTTCCCCATCGTCCCCCATGATCTTCCCATCGTTCCTCATTGTCCCCCATGATCTTCCCATCGTTCCCCATTTTCCCCATAGTCCCCCATGATCTTCCCATCGTTCCCCATTTTCCCCATCGTCCCCCACAATCTTCCCATCGTTCCCCATTTTCCCATTTGACCCGCATGATCTTCCCATCGTTCCTCTTTTCCCCCATGATCTTCCCATCGTTCCCCATTTCCCCATCGTTCCCCATGATCTTCCCATTGTTCCCCATTTTCCCCATCGTCCCCCATGATCTTCCCATCGTTCCCCATTGTCCCCCATGATCTTCCCATCGTTCCCCATTTTCCCTATAGTCCCCCATGATCTTCCCATCGTTCCCCATTTTCCCCATCGTCCCCCACGATCTTCCCATCGTTCCCCATTTTCCCATTCGACCCCCATGATCTTCCCATCTTTCCTCATTGCCCCCATGATCTTCCCATCATTCGCCATCGTCCCCCATGATCTTCTCATCGTTTCTCATCGCCCCATGATCTTCCCATCGTTCGCCATTGTCCCCCATGATCCTCCCATCGTTCCCCATTTTTCCCATGATCTTCCAGTCGTTCCCCATTTTCCCCATCGTCCCCCCTGATCTTCCCATCGTTCCCCAAGATCTTCCCATCGTTCCCCATGATCTTCCCATCATTCCCCATGATCTTCCCATCATTACCCATTTTTCCCATGATCTTCCCATCGTTCCTCATTTTCCCCATCGTCCCCCATGATCTTCCCATAGTTCCCCATGATCTTCCCATCGTTCCCCATGATCTTCCCATCATTACCCATTTTTCCCATGATCTTCCCATCGTTCCTCATTTTCCCCATCGTCCCCCATGATCTTCCCATAGTTCCCCATGATCTTCCCATTGTTCTCCATTTTCCCCATCGTCCCCCATGATCTTCCCATCGTTCCCCATGATCTTCCCATTGTTCCCCATAATCTTCCCATTGTTCCCCATCGTCCCCCATGATCTTCCCATCATTCCCCATGATCTTCCCATTGTTCCCCATTTTCCTCATCGCCCCTCATGATCTTTCCATCGTTCCCCATTTTCCCCAAATGATCTTCCAATCGTTTTTCATTGTCCCCATTGTCCCCCATGATCTTCCAATCGTTCCCCATTTTCCCCATCGTCCCCCATTGTTCTCCATTTTCCCATTTGCCCCCCACAATCTTCCCATTGTTCCCCATCGTCCCCATGATCTTCCCATCGTTCCCCATTTTCCCCATCGCCCCCCATGATCTTCCCATCGTTCCCCATCGTCCCCCATGATCTTCCCCAATGATCTTCCCCATCGTTCCCCATTTTCCCCATCGTCCCCATGATCTTCCCATAGTTCCCCATCGTCCCCCATGATCTTCCCATTGTTCCCATTTTTCCCCATTGTCCCCCATGATCTTCCCATTGTTCCCCATGATCTTCCCATTGTTCCCCATCGTCCCCCATAATCTTCCCATTGTTCCCCATTGTCCCCCATGATCTTCCCATCGTTCCCCATTTTCCTCATGATCTTCCCATTGTTACCCATTTTCCCCATCGCCCCCCATGATCTTTCCATCGTTCCCCATGATCTTCCCATCGTTTCCCATTTTCCCCATCGCCCCCCATGATCTTCCCATCGTTCCCCATTTTCCCCAAATGATCTTCCAATCGTTCCCCATTTTCCCCATGATCTACCATTCCCCTGTATGTTATATCTGCCCTGGGTGTTGGAATCCCCGCTGTTGTGTCCCCATATAATAAACCTTAAATTTATTATGCTCCCTGTGTCTGGCTAGTGTTACCTGTGTCTCAGAAAAGGTCGCCCTGTGCTTTAAAAAAAACCTCTTTCCTACACCACTTTTTATCTGAAATTAACATCAGCGATAGAAAAGACGCCTGTGACACGGGAGAGAGGGGCCCTGGTGAAAACTCTATAAAATAAACACTGGCGGGTTATTTTAATTCTCTTAAGAACATCAGACATGGAAAGATTATTTTAGAAGATGAATTGTTAAAACACAATACAGACATCAGCAATCTCAGCCTTATCTGAGGGGGCAGGAATAAGTCCGTCACTGTGCTTTGGGGGAGATGTAAGGAACGCGGGAGGGTATAGGCACAAGTGACCCCGGATGGGTAGTTATACGGGGCAATCTCTGCCTTTATCCCACTGTAAGATATTGCTGTGGGAACAAGGTTATTACCGGTCAGTGTTACACATACATGGTTGGATATCTGGGTGTGTGCTGGGGGTGGATTGTACTTACCAGCCGGCCCAGGAGATTCCTTAAAGAGCAGCCCTTCTCCTGCAGGGTCATGACGTCTCCATGGCAACATGTCGTCATGTGATGTCACGGCCTCATGACGTTAGGTCGCCATGACAACGCGAGACTGCAGGAGAAGGCCGCTCCGAAGCGCGCACACACACCTTAGGGTGAGGAGCGGTCCTGCGTCAGTCCAGGGACTTCCCAGCTCCCTCCTCCAGTTGGGCTGAAATTGGTCCCGACGCCGACAGTAGGAGGGAGAGTATTGCAGGCAGTCAGGGAACTGCCAGCCGCCGCTGCTTGGGGGCCGCAACACAGACCCACTGGGGCAACCCCAAGCACCCAATAGTCCAACCCGCCCATGGGCGCGTGTATATATTATGCTGTTATTTTTCAATCTATGTTGTGTGTATTTCATACAAAACTAAGTGCAGCTGATATGTAAATGTCGTGTTCAATCCACAACCAAAATCCCAAAGGGTTTATCTCCCAACAAGGTTGCCAGGTTGCTTGTCCAAAAATACTGGACAACCCCCCCGCCCCCCCAAATACATTTCAAATATACCCCCAGCGCCCCCCCAAATACATTTCAAATATACCCCCAGCGCCCCCCCAAATACATTTCAAATATACCCCCAGCGCCCCCCAAATACATTTCAAATATACCCCCAGCGCCCCCCAAATACATTTCAAATATACCCCCAGCGCCCCCCAAATACATTTCAAATATACCCAAACCGCCCCCCCAAATACATTTCAAATATACCCAAACCGGCCCCCCAAATACATTTCAAATATACCCCCAGCGCCCCCCCAAATACATTTCAAATATACCCCCAGCGCCCCCCAAATACATTTCAAATATACCTCCAGCGCCCCCCCAAATACATTTCAAATATCCCCCATCATCATGATCTCATCTCCCCAGGCTGGCCCCCATCACCATCATCTTATTCCCCCCATCATCTTCTCACCCTAGCTCCCCATCCTCTCAGCCTGGCCCCCCATCCTGTCACATCTCAGCCTGGCCCTCCGGCTGCCCTCTCCGCAAAAATGATAATACCGGACACACTGTCCGGTATTAACTCAGATTTTATACCGGACAGGCAACGGAATTACCGGCCTGTCCGGGTGAAATCCGAACACCTGGCAACCCTACTCCCAACCCCCAGAATCCCTGCATTGTAATACACACTGCAGCCTGCCAAACAGTGTGAGACACACACAGGACAGCACAGCGTCTTACCATGTGCAGCATTTTATCTTTATTGGGTTAAGGCAATAAGGATACCTGGCGCTGGAAAAGACACTTGGTCCATGAACAGATTCTCTCCACCACATCTGACAAGATACATCTTGTAAGTAGGCACATTGTGTCATGGTTTATACAGGGGAGCGCAAACTTTTTGTGCTGCGCCCCCCTGTCTCTCTGCCCCCGGCTCTCGCGCCCCCCTGCCTTCCTTCAGCCGCGTCAGATGACGCTGCGTGGGCGTGTGACGTCAGGTCACATGGTTGCCATGGCGACGCAACACAGACGGCTGAATCCCGGTAAGTAAACAGTTGCAGGGGCCTCACGCGATCCCCCGGCATTTAATTTAAATGCCTGGGGGAAGAGCGCGGGGCCTCTGTAACTGCCCACGCCCCCCCCCCAGCACAATCTCCCGCCCCCCACTTTGCGCACCGCTGGTTTATTAGACTCCTCGGTCTAGGTGTGCTGCGCAATGGTGCGCTTTGTTTAAAAACATTCCAGGGTGAACATCTAAGAAGCGACTGGTCAGGGGAATTGTCAACATCACTCATCAGACAATTCAAAGATCTGTGCAGCACATGGACTAAGGCTGCGGTCCCAGTCACTGCTACAGCGCACACCTCGGCGAGCGCTGTGCGTGTAAGCACCGCCCCTCAATGGGGCTGGGCCCAGTACTCACCTCCCCGCTGAAGGTGCAGCCGCGCTGTACTCGCAGTTTTTTTTAACTCTATGGAATGGAGTTCAGAACTGGCGACGGAGGCGTGGCCACGCCCTCGCCGGCGCTTCACCCAATGAGGGCGAACCAGCCGCGTGAGGTCATGACCACGCCCCCGCAAAACCCCGACCCCTCCCGTTGCAATCTCCCTCTCTCCCTAAAGACCGCAGACCGCGGGTAGCGCTGTGCACGCGCCGACCCCCCCCCCCGCCGGGCGCGCGTCACAGTGATCACTGGGACCGCAGCCTAAGTGTCTTTTCCAGCGCCAGGTATCCTGTATTACCTTAACCCATTGATCTGTATGTAAGTTGTGGAGATAACTTACACTGTGGGAAACCTTGGCTGCTCTCATCTGAATTGGATGAATTGGATTAATTATGTATTAGCACTATTTTATATTCATCACGAAATTTCACATTTAAAGGTCAAGCGCTGACAGGCTTAGGGTGTTTTAGTTAGTTTATTTTCACATTTTATCTTTATTGTCTACTTATAAATCATATACAGCGAATGAAACCAAATAGCACAAACATCATTAGGTCTATGAAAGTAACTACAAACGCTTAAACACATAGGGCCTCATGCAGAGAGCAGCGCAAAAAGTGAAAGCGGCATTAATTGGCGGATTCTGCCTTCAGAAAGGCAGAAACCGGCAAGTTTAAAAAAAAGCGCCATTTTTTTTTTTCCCCTTCAAATTCGCCGCGCGCCTGGAGAGTTTAAAATCTCTCCAGTTTTTTTCTCTGCCGTATGCAGAGAGCCGCGATCGCCATCTAGTGGCTGTTCGCGGCAAAAAAATGGCGCGATTTTCAACATTTTCCCTCTCCACCAAGCAGCTGGCGCTCCGCGGCCGGTGGAGGAAAAAAAAAAAAAACGCGATTTTTTCCCCAGTAGTTTCAACAGCGCTAATAGCGCTGGTTGAAACTCTCCATATGCAGAAAGGCAGTTTTCTGCCCTTTCTGCATATGGACATAAAAACTCTCCAAAAAAGGTAAAAAAATTCCCCCTCTCCAATTCTGCATAGCGCTGCTCTCTGCATGAGGCCCAAAATAGGCAGGAAAATCTACCAATTAGAAAGAAAAGGGAGGAATCCCTGTGGAAAGTATAAAATAATGACAAAAACAACAAAATATGTTTCTGATTATGATAGATTACTTATAAAGGGGACGGTCTCACTTATAACCACAGGGGACTATTGCCAGCAATATGTTTATTCAGTTACAATGAGGTGCTGGCTTTTAAAATTAACAGATGTTTTTAATATTTAGATTTTTTTACTCTTGTGTAATCAGTATTTTTACAGAACCTCTTTTTTCACCGGAAAAATGTCCCCAATGTATTTTTTGAGAAGGTAATAATGACGCTTTAATTAGAAAACTAGGAAAGGTTAGATGGCAATTAGGCCCAGATCCACAACATGGTGCTATGCTTCAGCACGCCGTTACTCCCATTCATGTGCAGCTCAGCCCCTTCTGTGCATCTGGCCTAAGTGGTTTATAAGATTCTAAGACAAGCTGCAGACAGACAGAAAGTGTGCGACAAGACACAAGAGACTAGAACTTTCTTACTATGTCCATCATTTTATTTGTATTGTCTATAGATCGTAGTCAGTAAATTACACACAACTGACACAAACCTCTATTTCTGTGAAAGTAAGACATTAATTGTTCATTCAAACCCCAGAAGCTGAATAACATAATATTTACTAATAATATTATATTTATTAATAATATTATATAAAATGTATAATATGTGTAGGATCTCTGGAAATCTACCAATTAGAGAGAAAAGGTTAGAATCCCAGAGGAAAGCATGAAAAGATTGACATCAACACTGGCAAAGTGCCCCCTATTTATAATTATGGGAAGTAATAAAGATGCTTTTACTAGAAAAACAGGTCAGGCTGCAGTGTAATACGTGGTTTATAAGGTAGAGAACTGCAGGATTCCCAATGACAGGTAACACAAAGGGCTGTATTTACTAAGCAGTGCTACTCAATAAAACACCTTCCAGTCCTGCGTAATAAATATAGACCTTTATGGCCTATTAAGTTGAATGGGATACAGGGTGTTTTCTGGTGCTAGAGAAGGTGTCTTATTGATAAAACAAATAACACAAAGAAGTTATAACATAGAAACCTAGTTGAATAGAAACGCACATGGGTATTAGAATAATTGTAATAATAATCGGATAATAAACGTGAATAAAATAATATCACGTGAATGTGCACGCTGGGAGGACATTGCTAACACAGAATTTACTGTAGTTGAGGCTGAAATAATCCTCTTTCAGACCGGTCACTGATTTCTATCGCACTGAATCTCACTATTTGCTATCATCAGAGGTGTCACCGACTAATATAAAAATTACGTTTCTGGGGCCAGAACCCCCAATTCCTGCTGATTTCAGTAATTGGAGGTTGAAATCTCTACTCTTTTATTGATCACATGACCCAAAGGCAGGAAATAACCCAATCTGCTGCCCAATGTATTTAGGAAACATCAACGGGATATATATATATCCATCTCAAGCGATACAATAACTCCACCCCTGCCCCTAATAAACTGAAAACATATCTCTTAACACACCAGGCTGCAGAAAATACAATTTTCTTACTCTATTTTCTCTGTTATATATTAAGAGATTTCCTTTTCATTATTTTTAGCTTTTGATTGTGATGCAGCCACCAGGAGTTATATAGAACGCAGCATGCAGAGGCTCAGTGAAGGTGGCGGTGAAGGTGTGTAAGTGTCTGATCGGGTCACACAGCTGATAAAAGGACAGCCGCCCAGCCTCATAGTCCAGGTATATTCCAATGGCCAACAGGGGAAACACTGGGATTACACTTTTGAATTCAGAGTTGTGACGAGCTGCAAGATCTTTATCAGCCCAATCCAGAGACCAGGACACATCATTCTGTCCAAGAAAGTCCTCCACATCTATGGGATCTCTCCCTATACTGGGATAGGCCACCCCTACAGACCAATCTCCTGCTTCACTGACCTCCACTTCCCAGTAATGTTGTGCTGAGGAAAAGCTGCAGCTGCTTAACACCTGATATGTAGAAGTGAACCGCTCTGGTACATCAGGACGTTGGTGATCTGTGTCAGAATCAGAGGCAGTTTTCAGGTCATCTGATAAATCTATGTGATTATTCGCTGTATTTACATCCAGTAATATGTCTGAAGCTTCCTGCACATGGAACCCGCTCTTTCCCTTTATATCAAACAAACTAGCAGCAAAGCGTTTAAGGCCATTGTGTAATGTCAGTGAGATCAGCGCCTCGTCCAGACAATCAGTAACATCCGTATCACTGTCACCATCACAGCCCTCATTACAGCTGTCATTGCTTTTCTCCCCATCATAACTTTCTTTAAGTACAGTTAATGGGTCAGGGATGTTGCAGAGCTCCTCAATGTGAAGCATCTCCCTGGACAGCTCGTCCTTCTTTATTTCCAGCTGCTGGATTAGATCAGAGACTTGGAGAGAAACCTGCTCTTCCTGCCTGGTGATCTCACTCAGGACTCGCTTCTCTAGGACTTCCAGCTGTTCCCTGATGTCCCTAAACAGGGCAGTGACTCGGTCTGTTACCTCGGCTGCTTTTTCTTGCGCTTCTCTCTTCTGTTCCTGCAGACTCTGGGCTGTTTTCTCAGTCTCCTCTCTCACTGAGGTCAGTTTCTCCAACACATTTCTCAGTTTCACCTTCTTCTTCTCAGAGGCCTCATTCAGCAGCTCCACCAGGTGTCCCCTGTGCTCTCCAAACACGCAGCAGGACACACAGACACAGGCAGCATCCTCAGAGCAGTAATACTTCAGGGGCTCCTTTTGGATGGGGCATTTTCTGTTCTCCAGAGAAGTGGTGGGGTCAGTTAAGACGTGTCCCACTGACTTGCTGTGTCTCTTTAGGTGTTTGTCACACAGGGAGACGTCACACAGCAGACAGGTTTTAGCAGCAGGTACAGAGGAGTCACAGTAAGTGCAGAAGATCACAGCCGCCTCCTGCTCTGGCTGAGTAGATAGGAAACGCTCCACTATGTTATACAGCTTCAGGTTCCTCTGCAGTGCAGGACGCTCCTGAAACTCTGCTCTGCATTCAGGACAGGTATAAAGTCCAGATCCCTCCTGGGAATACCACACCCTCCCAATACAGCCCTGGCAGAAGTTATGCCCACATCTCAGAATTATAGGCTGGGTATAAATGCTCAGGCAGATGGGGCAGGTTAGCTCCTCTCTCAGATCAGCAGACGCCATGCTTGAAAGCAGCAACAAGCAATGAAACAGGAAGTCCCTTATTATTCAGCACACAGGGGGCGGGGAGTTTGTTACTCAGATTTCAGTGACTTGGCTGTTAACCCTGCATGTTCCTGGCTGTAGTATTCAGCTGATGCTGAGCGTGCTGTGTGCTTGGCACTTGCCGCTTTTACTTATTGCAGTCTTTATGTGGAAGTCCCTGCGTGCTTGTGCGCGGGCACGCACGCTCACCCAAGCTTGGAGCTTGAGCAGACAAAAAAAAATTACTTTGAAGCGCGTTCAACTTGCCCGCAATGCCCCCCCCCCCCGCTTGCAAAATAAACAGGACACCCAGCGCTCATGCTTAGAGTTGGTGACATCACCGCTCAAGCATGAGTGCGGTCAGCACCAGCGGGGACGCAACCTTAGGCTGCGGGCATGGTCAGTGCTTAGCCGCGCTCACGCATGCCAGTGAGCCCCTGCAGCCTCAATGAGAGTGGCTTTAGAAGGGGCTCGCGCACGCTTCCCCAGGCGTGCGGAGGCGTAGCACTTTAAAAATGTTTCCGTTTGCGCGCTGAGGGGAGCGGAGGGCCGTTCACGTGAGCTCCGTGACGTCACTGGCCTGCCCCCAGACACGCGTCCGGACGTCGCACGTAGTAAGGCCATGGAAAGCACCCGCTTTCCCTCAGCCTCCGTACGGCTGGAGCCTCTATGGGCTCAGCCTTAGCTGTCTCTCACCTGTCCGTAATCATATGAGGAGTTTGGGTACGTAACAAGATAAGGCAGTGCAGGAAAACCCCTGTATTACACCCCTACCCCAGCCCAGCTTCAGGGATCGGGTGTACAGTGACACGGAGGAACTATTATACAGTCTCTAGTGTCTCTGTCTCTTTAAACCGGTTTGGGACCTGAATAAAGAGTGTAAGTGAATTGCTCAGTGGTTACATGAACCTTCTCAGGGCTGAGGATCCACGCTGGCTCTTGATGAGGAGTGTAATAACAGGACAGGGCGCCAGGAACGTTTGACTATTTATAAGAACAGTAGGTAACTTCTTCAGCATGCGCAATGCATTGTGAACAGGACAGGTTTTCAGCATACAGAGTGCTATACCTTCCCTCTCACCAGGAGACTGGTAGTGGCGCATCTCATTAAAGAGCCTCTTACCCCGCCAGGATACTGATCCAAACGTAACTGGAAATCACCTGCAGCCCCCCCAGGTCTGTGCCTGATCCTGCAGGTGGAACTACCTGCTACTGTGGTGTAGGACAGGGGTGCGCAAAGTGGGGACGCAAGATTTTTCTGGGGGGGCGCGGCAGCTGCAGAGGCCCCGCGCTCTTCCCCACGGCATTTAAGTTACGTGCAGGGGGATCGCGTGAGGCCTCTGCAGTGTCCCCTAACTTGTTTTCGGCGACGCGTCGGCATGGCGCCTCGGAGTCATGTGACCCCGCGCGTCATTTGACGCCTGATTTTAGGTAAGGGGGGGAGGAGAGGGAGCGAGCACAGGGGATGGCAGGCGGGGGGGGGGGGCGCAGCGCACAAAGTTTGCGCACCCCTGGTGTAGGATACATCCAGCATATAACTGTAGGGTTGTTCTTAGCTGAATATCGGCCTCTCCTAATGAGAGTCTGTCTGTCCAATTATTTACTTAATGGGGGGGGGGTTACCTATTCTTATAGGGCACTTCCTTAAGCTTGGTAGGGGTACAACCCCACCCTACTGGGCAGACTACATGTTACAGAATAGTCACATCAGTACATGTGACCTTCCGGCAACTTCTAGAACAAGGCATGGCTAGACATGTGAATTGAAAATGCAACACTATAGTAACAATAATATACCTAACTGACATGTCAGAGCCGTGTGAGGACTTAACCCCTGCACTGCCTGCAGCTACCAGGACTGACGTGCAGTGTCCTGGAGCCTCTCTGCATGGTCAGTTTCTCTGTCCCAAGGCAGCCATTGCTGCTCAGTGTAGTTGCAACATTGTTGCTACAAATATAGCTTTCCCATAGCTTCAGCTAGTTGCCTTGGCAACACCCCTTTTTTCCATTGAATTGGTTTAGCTCTCTCCCCCTAGATTAATTAGCATACCCCAGTGCGCCTTCCTGCCTGGACAGGAAAGTGCTTTCTTTTACCATCAGCAGACAGTGAGTACATGTATCTTCCGCTGCTCCCTTAGGCCTCGGCCAGGCTCCCTGCTGGCGTGCTGAGGTGGGCAGTGGATATTCAGAGTTGAGTGCACAGCTATTCGCACTCAGTAGAAATTAAAATGGAAAAAAATAAACACCCCAGCCAGGAATCGAACCCTGATCCACTATGCTAATGGCCTGCTGCATAACCACTGAGCTATAAGACTTTATGATGATTTTCTAGTGAATTAAGGCATAGAAACCTACTGACATTACAGTGTTCATAGCAGCCCGGCTATTCACACTCAGTAGGAAATAAAATGGAAAAAAAAAAAGACAGAACACTCCCCTATTGACATTCTATACCCCCTGCATCTGTAACCAGCGCGGCTTTAGGCTGAGTCCCCAGTCAGCACTGTGACACGCGCCCGGCGGGGGGGCGGCGCATGCACAGCGCTAGTCCGCAATCTGTGGTCTGAGGGGAGAGAGAAAGTTTGTGACGAGAGGGGGTGTGGCGGTAGGTTTGCGCGGGCGTGGCCATGACGTCCCGCGGCTGGTCCACCCTCATTGGCTGAACCGCCGGCGGGGGCGTGGCCACGCTTCCGTCACAAATGCCAATCTCAAACTCTCAAAGCCTGAGAGGGAGCGTGGCGTGCTGGCACACGAGCGCTGCGCCCTGCTCGGCCGTGCAATTTGTGGCTAGGTGCACGCTCATCTGGGGGCGCGGCCACAACGGCACTGAGCTGGTTCGCCCTCATTAGGTGAACCGCTTACGTGACGCGCTTGGAGGCGGCAAATTCAATTTTGCTTGCTCTGCAAGCGTCTCAAGCCCCGATGCTCACCCTGGCCAGACACATAAGGCCTCGGCCAGGGTTCCTGCTAGCGTGCTGAGGCGCGCTGAGGCTCAGGGTGCTTTCCCTGGCCTTAGACAGCGCGCCGTCCGGGGGTGCATCGGGGGCGTGTTGGCGGGCGGGCCAGTGACGTCACGGAACTGGTTCGCCCTCATTCGGCGAACCTTTCACGTGACCGGACCTGCTCGCCGGCAAGCGGGGAAATGTAAAATTTCCCTAAAACCTACGCTTCCGCAAGCGCGCTGAAGCGTAGACGAGCCCCTTCTAAAGCCGCTCTCATTGCGGCTGTAGTGGCTCAGTGCCGAGCGAAAGCGCGCCTCCGCCCGCAAGCACTAAACATGTTGTTTCACGTGGGACCTGCATCGCGAGACAGGTGCTTCATGGCCGGTGTCAACTGCTCTGACCCCCCCCCATCGGGCCAGCATCAGCCCCACCCCCGCAGCACACTGGTGCGCGCGTGAGCAGTGGCGTGATGCCTGCAGCGAGGCTGGCGGCAGCTGCTGTGACCAGCCACCGGGCCCCCCGCTGCACCGCCACACAACCCCCTCTGCACCGCCACCCCTCCCCCCGCATGACAGGGCTGTCCCGTCAACGCCCCGCAGCCGCTAGACAACCCACGCAGCCGCGGGAAACCCCCGCGGGTTATTTTTTTATATTTATTTTAAACACACCCAAAAATCAGTGAGGGTGCTTGTGGGTGGTGGCGGCGGTACTGGGGGTGGGGGAACAATGCTGCGGGTGGGGGGGGGGGCGGCAGTACGGGGGTTTCCCGCGGCTGCGTGGGTTGTCTAGCGGCTGCGGTGGATGGCGGGACAGCCCTGTTATGCGGGGGGAGGGGTGGCGGTGCAGAGGGGGGTGTGTGACGTCACGGAGCTAGTTCACCCTCATTGGGCGAACCGCTCACGTGACCGGCCTGTCGCGCCAGCAAACGGGGGAATTTTAAATTCCCCTAAAACCTACGCTTCCGCGCGCTTGCGCGAAAGCGTAGGTGAGCCCCTACTAAAGCCGCTCTAATTGCGGCTCTGGGGCTCAGTACTGCTTCCGCCAGCAAGCAGGGAACATGGCCGAGGCCTAAGGCTGCGGCCAGGCAGGGAACAGGCGCGCTGGCCCTGCTCGTCCGGGCGATTCGTGGCCGGCTAGGTGCGTGCTCGTCAGGAGGCGCGGCCAAGACGTCATGGAACCGCTCATGTGACGCGCTTGCGAGCAGCTAAATCAAATTTGCTAGCTCTAAGCGCCGAGCAGGCGCTCGCTCACGCTGATCCACACATTGCCGCAATGTGTTTCATAGCAGCCAGCGTGAGCGCGCGCGCCCGCTCAGCGCCATCCTGGCCGAGACCTTAGAAAAGGCAATCTCTTTTCCCTTCCTCTCACAAATACTACCTACAGGGGCTTTTATATTTCTGTTAGCCCCCGCCCAATAAAGTTAAAGAAAATAGAAGGAATCCATGTGCATTTTTTTTTTGTTTTTTTAAATATTCAGGTACATAATAAATTTTAAGACAATTTGGTACAGTTCATCATATTACAGTGGGTACATTTCAACAATGCAGCACTTTTCTATAGACAATAACAATTCTTTACTTCTTCAACAGTTAGATGTATCTTCACCCTTTTCTTTTTCTATCGTACCCTTATTTGAGGTTCTCCATCGGTGTCTCACCCCCTCAAACATTGGGGCCAACCTCTACTGTCCTGTTGCTGTGTTAGCTGACCTGGTACAACTCTGACATTTCGAAAATCTACTTCTAACTTTACTTATCTTGTTTGACTAATTTTGTGAGGCAACTGCTAGTCTCGTTTAACATATTTCCCCCGAGTCTCTTGTTCTTGGTGTGACTCCAATTGGGACCTGGACCTAAACTTGTTTCGGTCTTGAGCTGGGAACGTGTCTATAATTATATCCCGTCTATCCTGATACTTATCCCGCCGACCGTCCCCTTTCTGATCTTTTGTGATTTTTTCTAACAGAGGAATGGGCGTATCTGGGTGTTGAGAAAGTGGAGCAAGCGAGAGAATACAAGACATTCAAGGAGCTTAGAGGCAAAAGGCAGGAGGGAGACAGGTCGATAGTTAGAAAGACAGGTAGGGTCAAGCTTGCTGTTTTTGAGTAATGGTATAACTGTTGCCTGTTGGAAGGAGGAGGGAAAAGTACCAGAGTAGAGGGAAGAGTTAAAAATGTGTGAGCATATGGATTATAGTAGGAGTATATGGATTATAGAGGTTTTAGGAGATGGGAGGGAATGGGGTCAAGAGGGCAGGTGGTAGAGGGAGAAGAAGAGATCAGTAGTGACACATCCTCCTCTGAGACAGCAGAAAAAGTCAAGGAAGGCAGGAGGAGAGTTAAGAAGAGGTATAGGATGGGAGGAGGAAACATAAGGGATGTTCGGACATATGGAATCCATATTTCCCACAATCTATCCATGTATTTCTCTCCCATCCGTCTCACTAACTCTCCCCCCTCTCGCCTCGCATGTATTTATCCCTTGCGTCTCACTCTTACTCCCTCTTTTCCTCACTCCCTCCCGCCCCCCTCTCTTCTCTCACTCGCCCCTACCTTCCGTCAATTATCCCACTCTCACTCAATCCACCCTACAAAAAACCCCACCCCCAGGGGTGGGGGGGGGGGGGGGTCTGTGGTCCGTAGGAGGAACCCCTGTGACTGCTTCAACTTCCAGGAGCCCCAGGGTTCTGATTGGGAATCACTGGAGTAGAGAGTCAAAAACAGAGAAGAGTTGGCGTGGGTTAGACTTATGCGTGTTGATTAGTGAAGAAAAGTAGGTTTGTTTAGCCTGTTTAGCCTGAGAGAGGGCAGAGTTGAAACAGGATAGGATACATTTGTAGTGAAGGATATCTGCGAGAGTGTGAGATTTCCTCCAGAGGTGTTCAGAGGAACGAGTGGAGGAGCGCAGCATGCACGTTTGGGGAATTAGCCAGAGTCTGGGGTTAGAAGGGCGAGGACGGCAGAGTGGAAGCAGGGCATGAAGAGCAAGAGGGGAGGATAAGCAATAGTTGTAGTTCCTGACCAGGTTGTCAGGGTCCGGAGTAGAACAGAGAGGAGAGGGAGGAGCGTAAAGTGGAATCAAAAGCTGGTAGGTTAATAGAGCGCAGGTTTCTGCAGAAAAGAGGGAGAGATGGAGATGGAGAAGGGGAGAAGCGAGAGACAGAAAATGAGATGAGGGGATGGTCAGAGAGAGGAAAAGGGGTAATGGGAGAAATCAGAGAGAGAAAAGTATTTGGTGAAAACCAGGTCTAGGTAGTGGCCATCCTTGTGGGTGCTGGCTGCAGTCCACTGTCAAATGAAGAGGTTAGAGAGAGAAAGCGGGAAGCCCAAGGGAGAGAGGGGTCATCAAGAAAGGCCACCATAAGGCTGCGCCTATAGTGCTGTCGATGGCGACACGAGCGTCGCAGGTCTCCGGCCATTTGATTGGTTCAAGGGCCATCACGTGAGGCAACAGCCCTTGAAAAATCTAATTTTGCCGGCTACCAGTTTTTGCGATGTTGTTCCGTCGCATTGTCGCTGTTACGTTTACTATAAGCGCAAGCGGCGGCGGTAATGCATTTTTTTCAGGCGACGTCACCGGCACTATAAGCGCGGCCTAAGGCTGAGTCCATGGTCCGCGCTTATCCGCTGACCCGCGCTGAGGCGCGCTGACGCTTGTCAGTGAGATGGCGCCCGGACTAAGGCCAGGGAAAGCACCCGCTTTCTCTCTGCTCTGCTTTCCCTCTGCCTCCTCTGAGTCCCCGCTGGCGCTGAGCTCGCTGAGCTTGGCGCGGTTACATGCATATATATGCATGTTCCCGCTCACGCGATGCGCGAGCGCAAATGCGCGGGCACACACGCTCGGCGCTTTACTAAACACATTTTTTAAACTTTCCCACTTGCTCGATAGGCTGCAATGCGCTCCCCCCTCTTCCCCGCCGCGCGCGCGCGCAAGTTGCAGGACACCCGGCGCTCATGTTCTAAGCATGAGCGCGCTCAGCGCCAGCGGGGCCTAAGAGAGGGCAGCTTCCAGAGCAGAGTCAGACTGAGTGAGCCAGGTCTCAGTTATAGCAAATAGGAGCAGATAGTGAGAGAAAGAAGTCATGCACAGAGAGGAACGTGTTAGGCCTCGATCCCGCTGCGCTCGTTGGCGCGGGCGGCTATGTCGCGAGTTCCCCACCAGCAGGGGAATCCTCGCGAGCCGGTCCCGGTCCCCCCTGGCGGCACAGCTGACTACACGCTGTGGCGCGTCAGCCGCTAGGAGACACAAGAGAATGGTGTTTCCTAGCGTTGACGCGTCACGTGGTGTGGCTGTGAGCCAATGGGGAGGGGAGGCTTCGGGAGGAGGAGAGGCTTCGGGGAGCGGGGAGGAGTGAAAGCCGGTGAGTGCCTGTCTGTGTGTGTGTCTGAGTGCGTGCGTGCCTGTCTGTGTGTGTCTGAGTGCGTGAGTGCCTGCCTCTGTCTGTGTGTATGTGTGTGTATGAGTGCGTGAGTGCCTACGTGTGTGTGTGTGTGTGTATGTGTGTATGTATGACTGCCTGCGTGTGTGTGTGTTTAAACTTACCTTCAGCAGCTCCAGCTCCAGCCCGAGTCTGTGGAGGGAGGGGGGGGGGGGAGAGTAGCGGGTCCCTCCGCTCAAGCCACGCCCCCCTCCCTGTCAAGCCTCCCACTCCCGCCCACCTCCAGCTCCCGCTCCCTACAGACCGCATATCGCGGTCTGTGTATCTCAGCGCACCGCCTGTCAGCAGTGCGGGTGCGCTGACTCTGGGAGCGGGGCCTTAGCCTTAGAAAGGGAGCGAGCATTCCAAAGCGCACAGGAGAAAGGGAGAGAGGAGGGAGGGTGGCAGGGGATGGGTATGAGGTTGGAGGGGTTGACACCAGAAGGAGTAGAAGTTGCACTTGGCAGGCAGGGACAAGAGCATACAGAAATAAAGCAGGAACCAGGATTGGGAGAGATATCCCCAGGAGGAGAAGCATGGATAGAAAGAGAATGTGAGAGGATGATTTGTAGGGGTGTGTTTTAGTGCAGGGGGTATAGCAGTGTAGTGTCAGAAGGCGCAGGTAAGGCTAAGTCCCCGCTAGCGCTGAGCGGGCGGCGCTTGCGGCAGGGAATTGCATATATAGATATAAGTCCCCGCTCACGCGGTGCGCGCGGCGCTCGTGTACGTGCACACACGCTCAGCCGCGATCGACGCTTAAATAAACAAAAAATCTATACTTACCCGCGCACTCAACTACCTGCCATGCCCCCCTCCCCCGTGCGCGCGTACAAGCCGGACCCCGGCGCTCAGCGCCAGCGAGGACTCAGCCTAAGAAGAAAGGAGGATCAATCCCCTTTCAAACTCTTATATTATACTTAAACTATGCACTTATAATATGAACATTATTAATGCACGGATCTCCCCTCACACTGCTCGTCCCCAAATGTGTTCTTCAATTTATACTATACGACTGAAACAGTTTATCACCGGATATTCATCAGTGCCAGTTTGTTCAGTAAGACCTAATGTAACAAATGTCTATCAAGCAACATAGAGGTGTTAACAGGCTAAGATCAAGCACAGGAGATAGGCAACATATGGGAAAGAGAACAGATAAGGATCTTGAATGAGATAACATTCCTTTCTACAATATGAAACAAACTGTCAATTGCTACATTTAAAAAAGTCTAAATTCAGTCACTTTTATTACCTGGAATGAGAGAGAAGAGAGAGAGAGAGAAGAGAGAGAGAGAGAGAGAGAGAGAGAGAGAGAGAGAGAGAGAGAGAGAGAGAGAAGAGAGAGAGAAGAGAGAGAGAGGAGAGAGAGAGAGAGGAGAGAGAGAGAGGAGAGAGAGAGAGGAGAGAGAGAGAGAGAGAGGAGAGAGAGAGGAGAGAAAGAGGAGAGAAAGAGGAGAGAGAGAGAGGAGAGAGGGAAGAGGGAGAAGAGAAGAGAGAGAAGAGAGAGACGATTTGGTGATCTGTGTATCCAGTTACTCCTGCCTATCTCCTCCCAAAATCGCAAGTTTGTTCCTTCCCTTTAGGAGATGTTTTTGTTGTATTGAATGGATCACATCAATGAGGTTTTATATCATGCTGTTTTACAACACGATGCTGTTTTATTTAATGACTTACCCATGCCTGGAGCTGTTCCCCTCCCCCGAGATCTCAATAAACACACCAAACAACTTCTTGGGAGGAACAAACAGTCACCGCTTTATTAGAATAAAAACGTTTAAACACAACATCATAAACATCATAAACATAACAGTTAACCCAGGGGGGCGCAAACTTTTTTTCCCTTGCGCCCCCCTGCCGGATGTCCTCCTCTCCGCGTGCCCCCCTCCCTCCTCCTTACCTTGATTCCCGGAGTCTGGACATCAGGCCCCCCACTTTGCGCACCGCTGAGTTAACCAAACTAGGGACCCCCCAGACTGCTGCATTACCATTTTCATAGAGTTGAGGGATACACTCAGCTCGTGCCCACATCGCCACTCACCGCCCAGGCCGCATGGCACAAAACACACCATACGGAAGGTCCCCAAACTTCCACTTACGAGGCCTGACACCTCACCACCAGGAGCCAATACTGACCGAGTCCCTCCCTACGCATTACACAACCACCCCCCTCCCATACCATCCCCAAGCTGTCTTCAATGAATAAAAGCCCCAACCCTTACCAATCTTACACCCCATAACACATACAGACAGGGCGATGGGTGGGAACTTCTCTCCAGTAGACCCTGCAGAAAAGAGGAAGGTAAAAATCATACTCCTCTCCTCTAGACCCCCACCCCTAACCTGACTTCACAGCCCCTTAACAACTTAATAACTTGTTCGTTATGTAAACAAATCTATTCGGACTCCCGGACACTAATAGCATCTCTGTCAGCTGCAGATATTTCTGCTTGATCATTCTGTGCTGGGTGAATATTAGGGGGGCGGGTACATTTTGTATCTTTTCCATACAGAATCACTTCACTTTCACAGATTGATTCTCTTTTATGGTTTCCTAAAGTAGTTTTCTCTTATGGAGAAATACCGAAGTAAAAACATTTCTTGTTGGGAACGTTAATGAGGTTGCTGCTCATTATAAAAGAGCTTATTTAATGTGAAAGACTGCAGCCAGGGATCTTCACGGTTAATAGAAAAATGCGAGTGACAAACTCACCACACCCTGTGTGCTAAGGAGGAAAAAGAAACCCCAGTTTCATTTCTTGTTGCTGTTTTCAAGGATGGCGTCTGCTGATCTGAGAGAGGAGCTAACCTGCCCCATCTGCCTGAGCATTTATACCCAGCCTGTGACACTGAGATGTGGGCATAACTTCTGCCAGGGCTGTATTGGGAGTGTGGTTGGATAATCAGAAAGGATCCGGAGTTTATACCTGTCCGGACTGCAGCACAAGGTTTCAGGGGCGTCCTGCACTGCAGAGAAATATGAAGCTATGTAACATATTGGAACATTTCCTTTCTGCTCAGCCAAAGGCTGTGACTTTCTGCACTTACTGTGTTGACGCTCCTGAACCTGCTGCTAAAACTTGTCTGCAGTGTGAAGCCTCCCTTGTGATATCCATCTAACGATACATAACAAGTCAGTGGAACACGTCTTAACAGACCCCACCACTTCTCTGGAGAGCAGAAAATGCCCCATCCACAAGGAGCCCCTGAAGTATTACTGCTCTGAGGATGCTGCCTATATCTGTGCGTCCTGCTGTGTGGTTGGGGAGCACAGGGGACACCAGGTGGAGCTGCTGAATGAGGCCTCTGTGAAGAAGAAGGAGAAACTGAGAACATTTCTGGAGAAACTGACCTCAAAGAGAGAGAAGATAGAGAAAAGAGTTCAGAGTCTGCATGAACAGAAGAGAAAAGGGCAAAAGAAATCAGCTGGGGAAACAGACCGAGTCACTGCCCTGTTTAGGGACATCAGGGAACAGCTGGAAGTCCTAGAGAAGCGAGTCCTGAGTGAGATCACCAGGCAGGAAGAGCAGGTTTCTCTCCGAGTCTCTGATCTAATCCAGCAGCTGGAAATAAAGAGGGACGAGCTGTCCAGGAAGATGCTTCACATTGAGGAGCTGTTCAACGTCACTGATCCAGTAACTGTCTTAAAAGGATGGGAATCAGACAATGCTGCACCCACAAGGAGAAATGACAAAACAGTCCCTATTGCAATGCATCTGGACGAGGTTCTGATCTCCCTCACTTTGCAGAGGAGTCTTCACAGATTGGCTGATATTCTGCCTGATCTAAAGGCACAGAGAGGATTCTATGTGCAGGAGGCTTCAGGCTTATTACTGGATGCAAACACAGCTTCTGAGAACATCGTTGTGTCAGATGACCTGAAAACAGCCTCTGACTCTAACAGAAATCAGCAACGTCCAGATGAGCCCGAGAAGTTTAGAATATGTCAGGTTTTAAGTACCAAGAGCTTTTTCTCAGGACAATATTACTGGGAAGTAGAGACCAGTGAATCAGGGAACTGGAGAGTAGGGGTGAGCTACCCCACGGTAAAAAGAAATGGACTTTGTGATCACATAGGATCAAATGACAAGTCCTGGTGTTTGTGGAGGTGGGGTAAATATTCTTCAGTAAAACATGACCTAAAACAAACAACTTTATGTCTTGATCCTTCCACACACACATTTGGAATATACCTGGACTATGAGGCTGGGCGGCTGTCCTTTTATCAGCTGTGTGACCCAATCAGACACTTACACACCTTCACCGCCACCTTTACTGAGCCTCTTCATGCTGCGTTCTGTGTATATATGAATGCTGGGTCAGAATCAGGACCTAGGAATACTGATCACCACCCAGTTATAAGAAGTCTGTATAAATGGTATATGTAATAGTACATACTCGGCGGCGGATATAGAAATCCGCCGCCCCTCTGCACTTATATATGACGGCCGCCTCCTTTCTGCCGCCCTCCTCCTTCCGATTTGCAGCGTCACAAGCCGACTTTGTTGCCATGATAACGTGATGTTATGATGTCATTTGACGCCATGTCGTCACGTTGCCATGGCAACAAGCCACTGTGTGATGCCACGTTGGTGACGTCTGGCGGTGTCATTTGAACGCTGCGAATCGGCAGGAGAAGAGGGTGACGGCAAGGAGGCGTCGGGCATATGTATGTGACTTCCCCATCAGGCCTGATAGGCCCGGAACGCGGCAAATGTATATGGGGGCGGAAATTTTTAGCACCCCAAATTTTGCCGCTCTACACCTGGGCCTAACTGGAAATCTGCCACTGTACATGCTGTAGTAATAGTATTGTACTGGGAGAAAATACATGCAGTGAGACAAGCAGAAAGAAAAGTGGCCTTATAGCAGTCATTTTGTCTTCATCCCTTGGCTGCCAGAAGACCTTCATCGCTTATCAATGTATCCAGTTGTAACCAATATTTCCCCATATTAATGAATTATTACACTTTCTTTTTTAAATATTACTTTTTAGTGATATAGTTTAAAAAATGATTTAATATGATTTGTCATTCTTAATTTTGCCTCTATCATGTTTTCTCCTTTGATTTACATATAGATGTTTATGTGCATGTTCTTGCCTGGGAGTTGGTTTGGCTTTGTGTGTTATTTATATGCCGGTGCCGGTGCCGGTGCTCAGGGCCACAGAGAGACTTCCCGGAGCCCAGGACTAGTGTCTACTGGCCGCGGCTGTCCCCCTCCAGTAATGGAGGCCTTGCGAGACCCCCTTCATCTTATTTCTCACACCCCCACCTCTCTCTTCCCCTGATCTCTCCCCCCCCACGCACTCCACCTCCCTCTTCCCCCCCCCGACACCCCAACCTCTCTCCCACCCACCTTTTCTTCCCCCCCGATACCCCCACCTCTCCTCCCACCCACCCCATCTCTCTTCTCTCCCCACATCCCCATGTCTATCTTCCCCCCCGACACCCCACCTCTCTCCCCCCCCAACACTCCTATCTCTCTCTCCCCGACACCCCCACATCTCTCTCCCCCACCCCCTCTCTCTCCTCCCCCACACCTCCTTGTCTGTTTTCCCCCCCGACAACCCCACCTCTCTCTCCCCCTTCAAACTCCCGCCTCTCTCTCTTCCCCGCCAACACTCCACCTCTCTCTCCCCCCACACCCCCTATCTCTCTCTTCCCCCGACACCCCAACCTCCACCCCACATTCCCATCTCTCTCTTCCCCCCTGACACCCCATCTCTCTCTTCCCCCCCGACACCCCAACCTCTCTCTCCCCCCCTCCACACCCCTCTCTCTTCCCCCTGACACCCCCACCTCTCTCCCCCCCACCACCCCATCTCTCTCTCTCCCCCTCCACATCCTCATGTCTCTATTCCCCTGACACCCCCACCTCTCTCCCCCCCCCCCACACCCCCATCTCTCTTCCCCCTGACACCCCCACCTCTCTCCCTCCCCATCCCATCTCTCTCTAACCCCCCCCCCACATTCAATCTGTTAAGAAGTGCTTAATTGGGGGAAGCTATAACTAAAGTGAAATATATATGTTAGAAGGCTGTAAACGATCACCAGATACTTGGCTGTCAGCCTCACCAGAAACTAACATTCCTGAGATACCCCCTATGCTCAGGTCAGGTCACCTGGAGTTATGAAATCAGAGTTTAGCAAACGGTGTATTTGTGATCAGATATGTGAATTTTCAGCTTCTACGCCACCAACCTCTCTGGGGATAAACTATGGCATATGAGAATGTGCTGTATAAGGATTTCTATTTGATGTCTTAATCCTGTTTTTTAAATAAACTGTTCTGCATTTAGTGTAATTGTATGTTCTTGTAATAATTTATTCTTGTCATCTAAAGCACTGTATTTGTATATATATGTAGCACTGCTCCCCCCCCGTCTCCCCCCTCCTCTGGGAGATGTTACTGCTGCTACAGATGTCTGCGTTGGTGTGGGGAAACAGGACAGGCTTTTTGATGGCTCCTCAGGGTTCACTCATGGTGCCAGCACCTCCAGCGGGCTCCAGGATTTCCAGAGACAGTCCCTCACTAGGGCAAATTACATCCATACTCCTACCCAATAGACTGTAGGCTCAGGCAGGAGTATATAAAAAGGGATGCTTTATTGTAGCAGTCACTGTGGATGGTATTCAGTGAATGCAGGATGGTAGATCTGGGTCCCCAGACCTTGGCTCTCGGCTAATATTGAGGCCTCCACTCCTTACCCCATAAGGCAGGAGCTTTTCGCTCTTGCATCCACACCCCAAGGGGTGGGAGCACGAACTCACTACAATTTATAACTTCCTCTTTGATGCCCAGAAGGGGAGGGCACAAGATTCTGTACCCCGATAGGCTACACACAGACCCTTGTGACACCACCTCTTCTGTCACTCAGAGAGTCAGTAGGAGGTGGGTCAATGCCCCCAGGATAGCCTGCCACAGCCAGTAGCTATCAGGGCGCTACATGACAGGAGGCAGAGAGGCAACCTGGACCAGCCATGGGTACATATCTACTATATATTTCTGAAAGTGTCCTATGTGTCCGTTGTCTGTATGTGTCTCCCTGTGTCCCTCCCTGTGTCCCTAGCGGCAATCACATTGGACCTGCCTCAGGCCATGAGATTGCCTCCCTTGGCCCCACACCCGCCCCCGCACACCTCTCATTGGCCTGCGCCCAAAACACAAACACACCAACACCACTGCCACACCTTTGGGAATGCTTCACTAGCACCTAAACTGTGCTTGTTCTTTGTTGAATTGGCAACCCCACCCACTGGAATGTTAATGAGCCAAGGGACAAAGAAAAGATCTTTTTGTTCACAGACGCACCAGATTCAACCTCACCCACCCAGCGTACATCTGCGTTGCTCCAAAGGCACACAGCCTTTGGCGCAGCCGAAGGGCAGCCAAAGGGCGTGAGCCGGTTGCTGCCGGTCGCTGATGTTAGTGATGTTAAAGTGATGTTGAAGCTGCTCTATTTCTATCTGAAACACATAAGCCCTTTATCCCCTGTACCCAATTTTCCAACTTTATCCTGTCCATGAAATGTCTATGAATTACCTGTATGACCCTGTTCTTTATCGTAACCATGTATTTTTTATAACTCTGTGCCAGGACATACTTGAAAACGAGAGGTATCGCTTAATGTATTACTTCCTGGTAACACATTTTTATAAATAAAATAAATAAATAAACCTCAGTCCTCTGGGAGATTTGGTAACGCTTCACAGCACCCAACCCCCATTGCTCTGGGAGACGACGCTTCACAGCTCTCACCTCTCAACCAAAACAACTGCGCAATCAGGTACAGACTCTTAGCTATATATATATTCTTTTCACCACTGCAACACTACCCACCCTCACACAAGACTGCACGGTCACCCCACCTCCACACAACGCACCATCACGGAACACACACCACCTGTTAACAACCACCCCCCCCCACCAATGCACACCACGAACGCACGCCACACCTCTCCCGGTAGGGCCTCACACATCACCTTAAAACTCCTGCAACATCAATGCTTCACTATATAACATAGCTATATAACATAGCACTCATTCCATTCTAATACACCTCCTCACACATGTCTGCTTTATGCACGACAAAAAAAAATCTCCAGGGACCACACATCTCGCCTTCACCCTGCTGCCACATCCGTGTTTCAATCTACACAACAAACCCTCCTGGATACCGCCCCCCCCCCACCACCCCCAAACACTCCCGTCGCACGAATGCCCACCCCACCCCCCCCAAACACTCCCGTCGTACGGATGCCCACCCCCCCCAAACACTCCCGTCGTACGGATGCCCACCCCCCCCAAACACTCCCGTCGTACGGATGCCCACCCCCCCAAACACTCCCGTCGCACGGATGCCCCGCCCCACCCCCCCCAAACACACACACACCATCCCGTAGCCCCCATCACAACCCCTCCTGTAGGAGCAACACCTCCTCTATCCCGCTCAATACACACAAAACACTCACGTACCCAACAACACCCACCCACAAAACACTCCCGTTAAAACTCCACAAACCAAACGCATCCCAAGCACGCACGTGGAGCGCCAACACTACCTCCGTTCAGGGCCCCCATCCCAACCGCGCACGTGGAGCGCCAACACTACCTACATACACACCAAACCCTCCTGTATACCGCCCTCACCACACAAATAAACTCCCGTCGCACGGATGCCCCCCCCCAACACCCCCCAAACACTCCCATCGCACGGATGCTCCCCTTGCCCCCCCCAAACACTCCCGTCGCATGGATGCCCACCGCCCCCCCCCCAAACACTCCCGTCGCATGGATGCCCACCGCCCCCCGCACAAATAACACTCCCGTTGCACGGATGCCCCCCGCACAAATAACACTCCCGTTGCACGGATGCCCCCCGCACAAATAACACTCCCGTACACCACAACACCCACAAACCCTCCCGTGCACGCAAACACAGCAACACCTCCTGTACGGCCTCAACACTACCTCCGTTCAGGACCCGCATCCCAACCGCGCACGTGGAGCGCCAACACTACCTACATACACACCAAACCCTCCTGTATACCGCCCGCACCACACAAATAAACTCCAGTTGCACGGATGCCCCCCCCAACCCCCCAAACACTCCTGTCGCACGGATGCCCCCCCCAAACACTCCCCGTCGCACGGATGCCCCCACCACCCCACCCCAAACACTCCCGTCGCACGGATGCCCCCCAAACCCCTCCAAACCCCCCCAAACACTCCCGTCGCACGGATGCCCCCCCACCCCCCCCAAACACTCCCGTCGCATGGATGCCCCCCCACCCCCCCCAAACACTCCCGTCGCATGGATGCCCCCCCACCCCCCCAAACACTCCCGTCGCACGGATGCCCCCCCACCCCCCCCCAAACACTCCCGTCGCATGGATGCCCCCCCACCCCCCCCCAAACACTCCTGTCGCACGGATGCCCCCCCCACCCCACCCCAAACACTCCCGTCGCACGGATGCCCCCCCCAACCCCTCCCGTCACACGGATGCCCCCCCCCACCCCCCCCAAACACTCCCGTCGCACGGAATCGCCAAAAACACACCTCACCTTTACACTCAACACAATGCACATTTAAGTGCTCTGGAACACCTCTCCTCTGGAACATGAACCCGCCACACACCAAAACCTGCCCATAAACACCACACACACACCAACACAAAATCACCTCAAAGCTTAAATAAAATATATTTGAACAAAAAATATCTGCCGTCTGTGTAATTTCTGACACAAACACTCTACACACACACACACACACAACACCCATACCACACTCGCGCGCACACACACAACTATCAAACAACACTCAAATCACACACAACACTCCCTCACCCACACAACACACACACACACACACAACCCTCCTGTGCTCATACACCACACACAACAACAATTTAACACACCCCTACCCCCACAACACACTCAACTATGGAAACACACCTCAACTTCACCATCATGCCACACACACTAAATACAATGACAATTTACACGTCTATGCCCCCCTCCTCGTGCACCTCAAACACCACAACACCCTTCCAAACAACACAAACACACCACTAAAACATCTACAACAACACAACACCTCCACTACCACCACACCTCACACACCCAGTCGCCTGTTCTTCCAATAACATCAATTACGCACACAATGCTAATTAGCCCCTATCTATACTTTTATGCAACAATAATCATCTCATACACACACACAACATTGACCAACACACACCCACAAAACAACACTACACCAACAACACTCACACACCACACTCACCCACACACCCCACACTCACTCAACTACCCACACCACACTCAATCACACACACACACACAAAAATCACACACCCAGCACACACTCAGTCATCCACCCACACACACCACACAAAAAATACATCCACTAACATACAGTACCACACTATTCAGCAACACACACACTCAACCACACACCCCACACTCACTCATCCACCCACACACCACACACTCAACCACACACTACACACAAACAAGCAACAATCACCCACAACACACATACACACACTATTCACACACACACACAAAATACATTAAACAAAACACAACACTGAACACACACACAACACAAACTCACACACACACCACTCCTGTGCTGATACACATCACACAACACTCGAGTCACACACACAACACGCCCTCACCCACACAACACTCACTCACACACACCCTTCCTGTGCTCATACACCACACACAACAACAAGTCAACACACCCATGGGCGTCCGCAGGGGGGGGCAAGGGGGGGCACTTGCCCCCCCTGGATCCTCGCAGTCGCAGCATTAATTTAATAAAATATGCTGAGGGAGGAAGAGGCAGCTGAGCCGCGGCCCGGGATTGGATGGGAGGCGGGGCTAGCTGCAGCAGTCACGCAGGGGTGGGGGCCGCCACGTGCTCTCCCGCGCTGACCGCTGTAACCTCCCCATCCGGACCGGCACCCAGACTCTCCTCTGGCCCTGCTCCCTCCTGCACCCCGGCAGACGGCAGTGTGGCCGCATTATCGCATAAGGTAGGGAGTGGGACAAGTGGGACCAGGGAGAGATGGCATGGAGATGCGGGGGAGAGACTGAGATTGGGGGGGCAATTTGGCAAAGAAGCTTGGGGGGGGCGAGGGAGATTGGGGGTGGGGGGAGGTTGGGGGGCAAAGAAGCTTGGGGGAGGGGCGAGGGAGATTGAGAGATGGGGAGATGCAGGGGGGGTGAGATGGGAGATGCATGGGGGGGGAGAGATGGGAGATGCAGGGGGGGGGAGAGATGGGAGATGCAGAGGTGGGGGAGAGATGGGAGATGCAGGGGGGGAGAGATGGGGAGATGCAGGGGGGGAGAGATGGGAGATGCAGGGGGGGGGGGGAGAGATGGGAGATGCAGGGGGGGAGAGATGTGAGATGACGGGGGGAGAGAGATGTGAGATGCAGGGGGGGGGGAGAGATGGGAGATGACGGGGGGAGAGAGATGGGAGATGCAGAGGGGGGGGGGAGAGATGTGAGATGCAGGGGGGGAGAGATGGGAGATGCAGAGGGGGGAGAGATGTGAGATGCAGGGGGGAGAGATGGGAGATGCAGGGGGGGGAGAGATGGGAGATGACGGGGGGGGGGAGAGATGGAGATGATGGGGGGGGGAGAGAAATGTGAGATGCAGGGGGAGGGAGAGATGGGAGATGACGGGGGGGAGAGAGATGGGAGATGCAGGGGGGGGGGGGAGAGATGGGAGATGCAGGGGGGGAGAGATGTGAGATGACGGGGGGGAGAGAGATGTGAGATGCAGGGGGGGGGGGAGAGATGGGAGATGACGGGGGGAGAGAGATGGGAGATGCAGAGGGGGGGGAGAGATGTGAGATGCAGGGGGGAGAGATGGAGATGCAGAGGGGGGAGAGATGTGAGATGCAGGGGGGAGAGATGGGAGATGCAGGGGGGGGAGAGATGGGAGATGACGGGGGGGGGAGAGATGGGAGATGATGGGGGGGGAGAGAAATGTGAGATGCAGGGGGAGGGAGAGATGGAGATGACGGGGGGGAGAGAGATGGGAGATGCAGAGGGGGGGGGATGAAGTGTGTTTGTATGTGTATATGTGTATGTGTCAAATATAATAAATAAAAATATTTTTTATTTGCAATGGTTTTTTATTTTATTTAAAAAATACATTATACACACGCAAACACACGCATAAAAACACACACACAACACACATGCAGGGGGGAGAGATGGGAGATGCAGAGGGGGAGGAGAGAGATGGGAGATGCAGAGGGGGGGAGAGAGATGTGAGATGCAGGGGGGGGGAGAGATGGGAGATGCAGGGGGGGGGGGAGAGATGGGAGATGACGGGGGGGGGGAGAGATGTGAGATGCAGAGGGGGAGGAGAGAGATGGGAGATGCAGAGGGGGGGAGAGAGATGTGAGATGCAGGGGGGGGGGAGAGATGGGAGAAGCAGGGGGGGAGAGATGGGAGATGCAGAGGGGGGGGGAGAGAGATGGGAGATGCAGGGGGGGAGAGAGATGGGAGATGCAGAGGGGGGGGAGAGTGTGTTTATGAATAATGTGGTGCAACTGCATGCAATGGTGTTTTTTTAATATTTAATATTGCTTTATTAACCTTCAAGCTTTCTCAAATTTGCTTGAAAATGCACCATTTGCCCACTTTTTTTTCAAATTTTCTCGGGGGGAAAACCCCCCTTATGCTGGTTGGGCTCGCTCGCCACGGTGCACTCACCACCGCTTTCACGCCGGGCACTGGCCGTTAAAATTATGCCCCCCCCCCTGAAAAAATTTCTGCGGACGCCCATGAACACACCCCTACCACCACAACACAATCAACGCTGGAAACACACCTCAACTTCAACATCGTGCCACACACCCTACACTCAAAACAATGACCATTTACACGTCTATGACCCCCCTCCCCTTGCACCTCAAACACCACACCCCCCTTCCGTAAAACACAAACACAAACACAAAAACAAAACATGCACACCAACACACCCCCTCCACTACCAACACACCTCACACAGCCAGTCGCCTGTTCCTTTCAACAACAAAAAATTAGCAACACAATACTAATTACACCGTATCTGTTATTTCATGCACAAACATTCATCACAAACACATACACAACACTCATCCACACACACACACAACACTACAGCAACCACACTCACCCACCCCACACTCACTCACCTACCCACACCACACTAACTCAATGTTACATCACACACAATTTCTGTACACATTATTACACTACATTAACACATAATTATTCACGGTTCACATCACGGGCAACGCCGGGTCTCTCAGCTAGTACTGTATATATTAAAACATTCTTTAATAAGTAATGCTTTGCGGCTCTGATATGAATTGTTGTACGCTCTGTAGGGAGTCTTCTACATTTTGGCGGCACATGTTGCTACAACAGATTTGTGCGTTTTAATTGCATAGTTTAAAAAAAAATAATAAACAGGGACTTGAGATCCTAGTGTGTATAGTAATTACATATTTAGCATGTATTCTTGGGAAGTTGCAGCATATAGATATGATTGCAATTGAGTACGGGGTTAATATTAACTCATTGAAAGTAGCTTGTACAGGAGAAAGGTGAGTGGGTTACAGTAGCCGTGTGTATTAACCCTGGTTGCATATCGATGTCACAGGGTCACTTGTGTGCTGCCCAGGTGTATGGAGACAGAGTGAGGGGAGATATTGTTTATTTGAGGGACCTTTACGAAGGTGAAAAGTGGGCCAGCTAGAGAGTGGTGTAGTAACCCTTGTCCCATATGCAGGCGACGTGATCACACGTGTGCCGTACGTGCCAGCTTTATATAGCAATAAAGTTTATATACCCAAAGACTGCGTTTCTTCATTTTTCCAGTGTTAAAATGATTTGTCTCATCGAAAAGTGTAGATCAGTTACTTCTGACTGATAGTGAATTTTTGTGTAATGTGTCTAATTTCCAATTTATGATAATATTGCTCCTTTTGGAGTTACAATTATCCAACTATCCAATATCTCTCCTATAAATCCTGTGTACTTTGACAGGTTAGTGATGTCCCAACTTGGGATAAAGGAAATAAGGACTCACACCACATTAAATAGTACAGTAATATATCATTTCAAATTCTACAATCTACGAAGACACTATACTTTCTGCAAAAGACTACGGTACAAATATTATAGTTACAAAATAAATATATTTACTGTAGTTTTTTTTTTCTTGTGTTCTTAAGAAATATTTTAATTCACATAGAATATGTCAAACAGGATCATGCAGGCGTAACAGAAATATAACCGCAGGGTGACTGACAAACAGGCCCAGCTGGTTATCGGAGCAAGAAGGAATGTTAAGTTTCATTTCTCCTCGCTTCTTTAATAATCAGGAAGTGAAACACACAGAACCAAACAAACATTCCTGAAATACACGTTCAGACATGTAAACATCAAATAATAAACGTAACTAAACAAATCAATTGCAAAAAAATATATATAAATTAGATTTAAAAATACAAATAAATAATAAGAGTGGCGCCTTAAGGTCACTTCTGAGATAATGACATGTCCCTTATACAGTACAGTATGTACAATGGAGACATGGCATGGAGAAATAGGGCATCATACTCCCCATTTACTATAAATATGATTTCCAAATTGTGACATAGAGTATCATCTGAGTTACACATTCTAACTACTATTTCCTTTCATTTCCTAGGTGAGAGTTTTAACGTTTTTCTATGGAGGTCCCACATTGCTCCTGAGAAGGCCCTTTCCATCTAAAGTTTATATTAAATTATTTATTGGTACCAGACACCATATATTAAACAAAATATTTTATTTTGCTTTCTCAAAAGAAGTGTCTCGTTTATCCTTCTGCATTCACTTCAGGGCTGTACATTCTCCAGAATAATATTGTGAGTAGAGGGATCTCCGCTGGATTTTCTTGCTGCCAGTAGAAGCAGTTCCTCAATTCTTGGGACTTTAGTTCTAGTTCCATTAAGTTCCTGCCATGGATCCCTATTACCAAATAAGAGAGTTGTAACCGCTAAGGCAGTGATTTCCAACCTTTTTTGTTTGGAGGAACCCTTGAAGTATTTAAAAAAATCTCGGGGAACCCCTATCTGGCTGACACATATTAGGTTCGACAGGGGTCAGTCACAACATTTCACACCTCACGAGCCACCTCTATTTCCCACCCATCCATCGCACTAACTCTCCCCCCTTCCGCCTCGCATGTATTTATCCCTTGCGTCTCACTCTTACTCCCTCTTTTCCTCACTCACTCCCTCCCGCCTGCCCCCCTCTCTTCTCTCACTTGCCCCTACCTTCTGTCAATTACCTCACTCTCTCTCAATCAACCGTACAAAATACATTAAAAAAAATCACCCCCGGGGGGGGGGGGGGGGGTCTGTGGTCTGTAGGAGGAACCCCTGAGACTGCTTCAAGGAGCACTGCGCTAAGGTAATGGAGTAGTTAATCCCTCCCGGGGATTATGGAAGTTATAGCCATTCTAGCACATACATCAGAGTTATGTATGTTATGTTCTTTTTTGCACTTAGTAGGTTGTTTAATTTTTAAGTGTAATAAATATGTAATTATTAAATTAACTTTGTATATGCATTTATTCATTTGAGGGATTTAGTTATAGGTATTTAGCAATTGTTCTTTTGTGCTATGTCAGCATGCTGTTTATATATGCATTCTGTTATAGTATGGTTCCAAATTGTTTTAGTGTATTTTACTTTATAATTGATTGTGTTTTTGTTTACTTGAATAATAAAGTTTGTTTTGTTTTAAAGATACAAAGATACATGACCTCCACGGCCTATCAGGAAGTGGCGCCTGCTTGCGTTCCAGTCTAGGGTGGTGTCGTGCGGCGGTGACGTCAGCCTGAGCGCCAGATTACTCTGGCTGTCTTGGGGGGATGGCGCGGCAGCGCAACGGACCTCGGACGTGCAGGTATGATGCGATACCGGTAGGTTTAGGCGCGAATTGGCTACCTATAAAGATGGCAGTGTTTTGTTGATTGTCACACCTTAAGAAAGTCCCTACGGGATGAAACGCGTCGGTGCGTTTGTTTCTTTCATCTCCATTGTGACCTGATGAATTCAAATCCTTTTATTTTTTTACCTGGAGTTGCCCTCAAATTATTTTTCTCTGGATAACGTTTTTGCTGTGCTCCTTTGCTCTGCACTACCTGTTTACAGAAAACATATTAATTAAGCCCGCCTAGCGGGTGAGTCACTGAGGTGTTTTCAGGGGGAGATATGCCCGGGGGAATGTGGATACGCGTACCGGCAAAACATGCCTGTGTGCCGGGTACTTTGGCCAGAGGACCGGTAACTTTGGTTCCTGACCCCGTACACACATTCCGCAAAGACTTTCTCCATAATGTCCCCCCCGACACTCATAACTGGGAAGTCTCAGCTTCCTCACTGACTTGGACAAGGGAAAACACAAAAAAGTCATCGTTTTATTTTACGGCAGGCATTTCAAAACCCCATTGTAAAACCCATACAACCCTTGGTCCCGATTTATGAAAGACTTGGGGACCTGGGTCCTGTTTAGTTCTTTCTGAGAAAAGAATTAAATACTGGACTGTGACTAAACTAGATCATAGAGTGACTATGACAGCGTCAGGTAGTGGAGAGGCAGGTGGTGAATAGGAAGTAGGTGGATAGAAAGTACGTAATCCCGAACCTTACAAAATATTTAAAAAAAAAATACAATATCTGAAAACAGAAGGAATTTACACACCAAGTTACCCTCTGTCTCCAAATTATAAGGCAGTCCAGGTGTATACATTGTGATGGGTGATTAAACAGAGGGAGATGACTGAATCTATTCATTGTGCCCCCTGCCTTATAAAAAGGTTGATTCCTGCAGTTCCAGATTATTCCCTCTTTTAGAAACCTGGACTGTCTGGAGAAGGATAAACTGAAGTCGGGTATCGTTCATATTTACACTGCCGCCCAGTGATGGTACGTGAGTGTGACAGTCACTATGCAGCTCGTCCAATCTCTGCTGATCGCCCCCGAAGCTCCCTCTCTCGTGTCCTCTTACCTCCATCGCTCATCATGCTGTGATAGGAGAAAGGGGGCAGACAGGTGCTCCCTCTCACTGGGTGACATCCAAATTGATGCATTAACTGCACCCCTCCTTATAGCCGTACAATACACTATGCTGCATAAAATACACTTTTCTATTTACTCTGACACATTATGAGATGTACTTGTCATTATTTCTAGCTTTTATTCTGATGCAGTTATCATTAGGTATATAGAACGCAGCATGAAGAGGCTCAGTGAAGGTGGCGGTGAAGGTGTGTAAGTGTCTGATCGGGTCACACAGCTGATAAAAGGACAGCCGCCCAGCCTCATAGTCCAGGTATATTCCAATGGCCAACAGGGGAAAGACTGGGATTACACTTTTGTATTGAGAGTTGTGACCCGCTCTAATGACTTTCTTTATCCAACTCGGACACCAGGACATGGGGACACGTGGCAGTTGCATTGTACATGTGATGGGCTCATATGATATTGTTTGTGAGTAAACTCAGTTTGTATAACTTTGGATTTATTAAACTACTAGCTGATATACCTGGCGTTGCCCGGGACGTAATTTTGGGGGGGCGGATGACAGGGTTGGGCTTCCCCCCCCTTGACAGCTAGGTGGGTGACTGAGTTGACTGAGTGTGTGGGTGACTGTGTGGGTGGGTGGGTGACTGAGTGGGTGGGTGGTTGACACTTGACTGAGTGGGTGGGTCAGTGACTGAGTGGGTGTGTGACTTTGGGTCGGTGACTAGGTGGGTGTGTGACTTTGGGTCGGTGGGTGACTTTGGGTCGGTGAGTGGTTGGGTGACTTTGGGTCGGTGACTGGGTGACTTTGGGTCGGTGGGTGGGTCGGTCGGTGACTGGGTGACTTTTTCTGGGTTGGAGACTGGGTGGGTCAGTGACTGGGTTCGGTGACTGGGTGGGTCAGTGACTGGGTTCGGTGACTGGGTGGGTCAGTGACTGGGTGGGTCAGTGACTGGGTTGGGTGGGCGAGTGAGTGGGTTTTGGTCGGTCGATGAGTGGGTGGGTGGGGTCGGTGAGTGGGTGGGTGGGGTCGGTGGGTGGGTGGGGTCGGTGACTGACTGAATGGGTGGGTGGTTTTGGGTGAGACTGAATGGGTGGGTGAGTGGGTGACTTACTGAATAGGTGGGTAAGTGGGTGACTGAATGGGTGGGTAAGTGGGTGACTGAATGGGTGGGTGAGTGGGTGAGTGGGTGACTGACTGACTGGGTGACTGACTGACTGGGTGACTGACCTACTGACTGACTGACTGACTGGGTGACTGACTAACTGACTGACTGACTGGGTGACTGACTGACTGGGTGACTGACTGACTGGGTGACTGACTGGGTGACTGACTAGGTGGGTGACTGACTGGGTGGGTGACTGACTGGGTGGGTGACTGACTGGGTGGGTGACTGACTGGGTGGGTGACTGACCTTGACTGACTGGGTGGGTGGGTGACTGACTGGGTGGGTGACTGACTGGGTGGGTGATTGATTGGGTGGGTGATTGACTGGGTGGGTGGGTGACTGACTGACTGGGTGGGTGGGTGACTGACTGGGTGGGTGACTGACTGGGTGGGTGACTGACTGACTGGGTGGGTGACTGACTGACTGGGTGGGTGACTGACTGACTGGGTGGGTGACTGACTGGGTGGGTGACTGACTGGGTGGGTGACTGACTGGGTGGGTGACTGACTGACTGGGTGGATGACTGACTGACTGGGTGACTGAGTGAGTGGGTGACTGAGTGAGTGGGTGACTGAGTGAGTGGGTGATTGAGTGAGTGGGCGACTGAGTGAGTGGGTGACTGAGTGAGTGGATGACTGAGTGGGTGGGTGACTGAGTGGGTGGGTAACTGAGTGGGTGGGTGACTCTTTTGACTCTTGGGTGGGTTGGTGACTCTTGGGTGGGTGGGTGATTCTTAGACTTTGGGTGACTGGATGGGAGAGTGAGTGGGTGGGTGACTGTGTGGGTGGGTGACTGGGTGGGTGACTGAGTGAGTGGGTGACTGAGTAAGTGGGTGGGTGACTGAGTGGGTGACTGAGTGGGTGGGTAACTGAGTGGGTGGGTGACTGAGTGTGTGGGTGACTGAGTGGGTAGGTGACTGACTGACTGGGTGGGTGACTGACTGAGTGGGTGACTGACTGAGTGGGTGGGTGACTGACTGAGTGGGTGGGTGACTCACTGAGTGGGTGACTGAGTGGGTGACTGACTGGGTGGGTGACTGACTGAGTGGGTGGGTGACTGAATGACTGGGTGACTGACTGAGTGGGTGACTGAGTGGGTGGGTGACTGACTGAGTGGGTGACTGACTGACTGGGTGGGTGACTGACTGACTGACTGACTGAGTGGGTGACTGGGTGAGTGACTGGGTGAGTGAGTGGGTGACTGGGTGAGTGTGTTGGTGGGTGACTGAGTGAGTGGGTCGGTGACTGAGTGGGTGGGTGACTGAGTGGGTGACTGAGTGGGTGGGTGACTGAGTGGGTGGGTGACTAAGTGAGCGTGTGGGTGACTGAGTGTGTGGGTGACTGAGTGGGTGGGTGACTGAGTGGGTGGGTGACTGAGTGGGTGGGTGACTGAGTGGGTGGGTGGGTGACTGAGTGGGGCAGTGACTGAGTGGGGGGTGACTGAGTGGGTGGGTGACTGAGGGTTGACTGAGTAGGTGGTTGACTGAGTGGGTGGGTGACTGAGTGGGTGGGTGACTGAATGGGTGGGTGACTGAGTGGGTAGGTGAACGAGTGGGTGACTGAGTGAGTGGGTGGGTGACTGAGTGGGTGACTGAGTGAGTGGGTGACTGGGTGACGGTGGGTGAGTGAAAGTGGGTGGGTGAGTGACTGGGTGGATGTGTGGGTGACTGGGTGGATGTGTGGGTGACTGGGTGACTGGGTGGGTGACTTTGACTGGGTGACAGTGGGTGGGAGACGGTGGGTAACTGGGTGACAGTGCGTGGGTGGGAGACGGTGGGTGACTTACCTTGACCGGGTGGTGGTTCCGGGTGGCAGACGGTTCCCCTCCTGGCTCTGATATCCCCGAGGCATCTGGCTGGGGCAGGAGGTGGGTTCGGGAAGCTGGCGGGGTGGCAAGAGTGGCAGGAGGCCCGCGCCGCGCTTCCCCTCCGTCCGGGAGCCGGTGCACGTGAGGGTGAGTGCAGGAGGGCCACGTCGTGCTTCCCCTCCGTCCGTGAGCCAGTGCAAGTGAGGGTGAGTGCAGGAGGCCCGCGCCGCGCTTCCCCTCCATCCGGGAGCCGGTGCACGTGAGGGTGAGTGCAGGAGTGCCGCGCCGCGCTTCCCCTCCGTCTGGGAGCCGGTGCACGTGAGGGTGAGTGCAGGAGGCCCGCGCCGCGCTTCCCCTCTGTCCGGGAGCCGGTGCACGTGAGGGTGAGTGCAGGAGGGCCGCGCCGCGCTTCCCCTCCGTCTGGGAGCCGGTGCACGTGAGGGTGAGTGCAGGAGGGCCACATCGTGCTTCCCCTCCTTCCGGGAGCCAGTGCACGTGAGGGTGAGTGCAGGAGGCCCGCGCCGCGCTTCCCCTCCGTCCGGGAGCCGGTGCATGTGAGGGTGAGTGCAGGAGGGCCGCGCCGCGCTTCCCCTCCTTCTGGGAGCCGGTGCACGTGAGGGTGAGTGCAGGAGGGCCGCGCCGCGCTTCCCCTCCGTCCGGGAGCCGGTGCACATGAGGGTGAGTGCAGGAGGGCCGCGCCGCGCTTCCCCTCAGTTCCTCGTTGGGAGCGAGGGGGGAGGAGCCTGGAGTTTGCTGCTGAGCAGGAGGGCCGCGCCGCGCTTCCCCTCCGTCTGGGAGCCGTGCAGGGCGTCGCACGTGAGGGTGATTGTGCGGCTGGGGATGTTGCGGAGCGTCCGGGTTTGGGTGAGGTGAGAGAGAGTGAGGGGCACCGGGAGAGGGGGGAGGGTGTGGAAGGTGAACTGCGGTCCGACTGACGGGGGTGAGTGAGGACAAGCAAGGTCAAACCTCAAGTGTGTGTGTGTGTTTTTTTTCAGAGGCGCACGTGGTCAAGGTGTGAGGAGAGTGTGCGTGTGTGTCTCTCCTCCCTGCCTGGCTCCTCCCTGCCTGGCCCGCAGGCCAATGAGCTTTCCAGCCGACATGCACACACAAACATTATTTGAGACTTATATATATATAGATTCTCTGTACCTCTCTATTTCATCCTTCTATTTATACCACAGAGGGCACAGCCAGACACAGATCACGTGTGGGGTTTCATTTAAGGCCCTGAAAACGTTTCCAATGTGAGTGTATTTTCTTGGGGTCGGAGAGAGATGTGTGGGACACATAGTGGTGGTTTCCGTCGGATTGGGGTATGATACCCCACATAGCAGCTTCATGAGTTCGGGTCAGTGTGCTATTTGGTTATACTGTATATCTAGGGTAGAATGGGCACAAACTGTATATATTCAGCCATTTCCTTTTTAAATCTTTTTGTGCTATATATCTTACATAGGTGCACACGAGATGTACGTGTCATGTTCAACCCACAGCCCGTTTCTCAGTATCCGACTCCCTCCTCACCCCCAGGGCCCAGGCATTCCAATAAAGACCGCGTCACAGGGAATCAGGGCGTTCTTACTGTGCTCATCAGGTTATCTTTATTCTCTACTTAGAAATCATATACAGGGAATAAACTCAGGAAGGACACACACCGTTATTTATTAAGCTTAAACAGACTGGGTTAGGTGTAATATACTCTAGCAATGAGAAAGAAAAGGTTAGAATCCACATGGAAATCATTAAACACATGACAGGAACCAAATATGTTTATGAATATGAGATATTACTTATGAAGGGGACAGACCCTCTTATGAACAAAGTGAACTATAGGCAGCCATATGTTTATTCAGTTGCATTAATTAGATTTTTAATTAGCATTTTTTTTAAAGAAAAATTTAGACAAGTATTGTTAATATTTTTTGTTACTCTTTCATGATGTCTGTTTGAACGCCTCCCTTTCCACCAGCACAGACCCCCATTTCTGTTCTTGGGAACTAATAATGATGCTTCCATAATAAACACAGTTAAGGTTTGGATGACAACAAATAGAGGAATAACCTCAATGAAGGTGCTACTGTACAGACACTTTCAAGGTAAGAGACACTATTAAAGCCCTTAAAACTGAGTGACCGAGAAGTGTGAGTACACCGTAGCTGCTAGGGAAAGTATAACATATAAAGAACACAGTGGTTGGGTACAACTTTAAACCTTAACAAAGCTGATAGTCGCAGAAAGAAACAAACAGCGATATTAGGTAAGTAAACCCTAATGTATTAAGCTATCCCAAAAATTGCAGCCATCATCCACAATAAAGACAGTCACATGTTGTGGGTACTCCCAAGCCCCGTAGACGGGGTCCGGAGGTCCTGTGGCGTGCGTCCTGGTGTGCGTAGAATTGCTGCATTAAAAAGGAGCTCTGCAAGGAAGGGAACTGGCGGCCAATTGAAAAAATAACAAAAACTTTGAGGCATGAAGCCCAAGTTAAAAAAGGAAGAAACCTCTAAGGCTGCGGCCACGCTAGTGCTGAGCGTGCTGACCGCGCGGTGCTTGCCGCGGTTAGTTTCGGCAAGTGAAATGTCCCCGCTCGCGCGTGTGCACGGGCATGGACGCTCACCCACGCTTGGCACTTGCGTAAACAAATAAAAGAGACTTCCAAGTGCGCTCAACTTACCCTCAATGCCCCCCCCCCCGGCGCGCTTGCGAAATAAGCATGACACCCGGCGCTCATGCTTGGAGAGCTGGTGACGTCACCGCTTTCAAGCATGAGCGCGGTCAGCGCCAGCATGGCCGCAGCCTAACGCGTTTCCCGCCTATTGGCACTTTATCAAGGACTTCAGGATCCCCAATGAAAGGTGATACATAGGGCCATATTTTTAAGCAGTGCTACGCTACAACACACCTCCCACTTCAAGTTAATAAATATGTCTCTTTCTATATGGCACAATCACTTCAATAAGACTATATAATGTCTGCCGACACTTTTCTTCACTTAAAGCCCCAAGGACCTTATTAGTTGAACTCATATAATGTTAGTATCTTGCAACCTGAGCATGTCCTGAGCTTTAAAAAAACAAACTAGAAAACATGATTTTCCTAATCTCTCTAACTTCATGGTAACATTTGGACAGCAGTGGGCTCTGGGGAGAGCGCCATTTTAACTTCCCAGGCCCTTAATATTTCACACACATATCTCCTGAATGTAGCATCAAATTTTTTAAATAAAAACAGCGCAGGAAATGGTTGCTTTAATGCATTGCATGCTAAATATGGTGAAGAAATACCCAAAACTAAGTTATATGTTTACTGTAAGGATGATAAAATAGTTTTAAGGAAGCTAATTACATTGGTATCTTGATAAACCCATGTCCCTCTTCAGAGCAATGCATTGCACCTCCCTCCCCAATTTCCCCTCATACAATAGCTGTGTGAAACTGACTTGATATCTCTTCATATGTATTTGATTAAGGGATTTCCTGGTCATTATAATCTTTTTATTCTGATGCAGCTATCTTTATAAACATAGAACGCAGCATGAAGAGGCTCAGTGAAGGTGGCGGTGAAGGTGTGTAAGTGTCTGATCGGGTCACACAGCTGATAAAAGGACAGCCGCCCAGCCTCATAGTCCAGGTATATTCCTAATCTCTGCAAGGGAGAATCTGAGGCGACAGTATTCCATATGTTATTATGAACTGCTGATAGATTATTTATGAAAGACAAGTTCCATGACTTGTCATTATACCCTATAAAAGACTCATTTCCATTTATTTTTCTCTCTATACTGGGATAGGCCACCCCTACAATCCATTGCTTTGCTTCACTGACATCCACTTCCCAGTAATGTTGTCCCGAGGAAAAGCTGCTGCTGCTTAACACCTGACATGATTTAAACCTCTCTGGTACATCAGAACGTCGTTGAGATTTGCTGGAATAAGAGGCAGATTTCAGGTCATTTGATATGTCTATGTAGTTACAAGCTGTGTTTACATCCAATAAGATCTCAGAAGCCTCCGGCACATGCAACTGTCTCTTTGCCTTCAGGTCGAGCAGAATTTCAGAAAAGTTTAAAAGGCCCCTGTGTAAGATCAGTGAGATTGGTGCCTCATTCAGACAACCAGAAATAGTTCCATCAGTGTCACCAGCACTGCCCCTGTAACTGCTGCTTTTTTGCTCTTCATCATAAATATCCCTCAGGACAGATAATGGATCAGGGATGTTGCAGAGCTCCTCAATGTGAAGCATCTCCCTGGACAGCTCGTCCCTCTTTATTTCCAGCTGCTGGATTAGATCAGAGACTTGGAGAGAAACCTGCTCTTCCTGCCTGGTGATCTCACTCAGGACTCGCTTCTCTAGGACTTCCAGCTGTTCCCTGATGTCCCTAAACAGGGCAGTGACTCGGTCTGTTACCCCGGCTGCTTTTTCTTGCGCTTTTCTTTTCTGTTCCTGCAGACTCTGGGCTGTTTTCTCAGTCCCCTGTCTCTCTGAGGTCAGTTTCTCCAACACATTTCTCAGTTTCACCTTCTTCTTCTCAGAGGCCTCATTCAGAGGCTCCATCTTGTGTCCCCTGTGCTCTCCGACCAGGCAGCAGGACACACAGACACAGACAGCATCCTCAGAGCAGTAATACTCTAGGATCTTCTTGTGGATGGAGCATTTTCTGTTCTCCAGAGACGTGGTGGGGTCTGTTAAGACGTGTTCCTCTGACTTGCTGTGTCTCTTTAGGTGTTTGTCACACAGGGAGGCGTCACACAGCAGACAGGTTTTAGCAGCAGGTACAGAGGAGTCACAGTAAGTGCAGAAGATCACAGCCTCCTCCAGCTCTGGCTGAGTAGAAAGGAAACGCTCCGCTATGTTACACAGCTTCAGGTTCCTCTGCAGTGCAGGACGCTCCTGAAACTCTGCTCTGCAGTCAGGACAGGTATAAAGTCCAGATCCCTCCTGGGAATCCCACTTACTCCCAATACAGCCCTGGCAGAAGTTATGTCCACATCTCAGCATTACAGGCTGGGTATAAATGCTCAGGCAGATGGGGCAGGTTAGCTCCTCTCTCAGATCAGCAGACGCCATGCTTGAAAGCAGCAACAAGAAATGAAAGTGAAAGTCCCTTATTATTCAGCACACAGGGTGTGGCTTGGTTTTCACTCAGAGTTTAGCACTTAACTGTTAACCCTGTACGTTCCTGGCTGCAATATCCAGACATTGCAATAAGATTCTTTATAACAGTAATTAGTCTCTCACATATTCATACCATGTGTTTGGTAAATAAATAAATTATGTCATTGTTTCTTCTTTCTCACACAGCGATACAGGACAGAGAACGTCCTACAAACCCAGCAGATTTTCTCCCTGCCATCCAGGGACAGAAATAAAAGGAGAAGCAAATCACATGGGGAAATCTTTTCAAGGTCACATAAGTTGCTTCCTGCTCACAGGGGCCGTCCCATTTATTACCAGGAGTTCTAATAAAGCTGCCTTGAGCCCTAAGCGAAGGGCAACAATGACCAGGTGACCAGGCTCCCCTCTCACCTCTATGTTGGCTCCCTGGCTTGTCACCCCCGCCCCCCACCTGCCTTTGGGGGACCGGGTTGACGTGGTGTATCCATATAGTAGAATACCGTACAGGCGGAGGCGCTACCGATTACCGACTCAGGCACACCCAGGCTCCCAGCAGCAGAGGCTCAGGCCTCCTGTGAGCCACTGGTATTTCACCCTACATACACACCGTAGCCACACATCTCCCAGGGGGTGGGGGAAAGTGCGCTACATAGATTATTATCCCACGCGCCTCTAAAGATGCCGTCCCACCTAGGGCCAAAATAAATCAGCGGCAGAGTTATATCCGGGGAACTGACACATTTCTTTACAATATTCAGACACCTAGAAATATTGTGATAACATTTATTAAATGAGATGAGAGACACGGTGAGATAAACACTTGTCTGACAAACATTCTCAGGGAGAAGCAGGAATATGTTATTCTGCATAATACAATTCTTATATTATAAAGCATTTCCATTTATTGACACAGCACAAAACATACATATGTAATTGGTATACGCTTCTACATCTTACTATATATTTCTTAAAGCATTGTATGTTTCTCTGTCTGCACTGTCCCTAGCGGCAATCTCATTGGTCCCTTGGCCCGCCCGCCCCCACACACCTCTCATTGGCCTGAGGCGGAGTGACGGGCCAAAGGTCCAAAAACACACACACACACACAGCACCTCAACTTCCACATCCCCCCACCCTCCCTCTCCCCGTGCCCGAAATAATTCGGCACGGTGGGTCCCTTACCCGGAGTCCCGTTGTCCGGTTGGGCCTGCGCGGTTGATGGGGGAGAGTGTGATCACTAGGAGCCGTTGGTGCGGCTGCTGTGGCGGCCGCTTGATCCCCTCCCGCTCGATGCAGGTGGTCGGTGGTGGTTTGGCGCCAGGGTAAGTGTGCTCGGGTGGGAGCGCGTGTCTCCCGCGTGGCGGGTGGGGGCTCCGGCCGTAATCGGGGGGCGGGTGCGCAGGTTCCCCCCACGCGGTGCAGCCTCCAGCATAGCAGGAGGGCTGTGGTGGTGTGTTTGGGATGGGTGGCGCCGGGGGAGCCTCTGACTAATGGCCTACCCACAGGCCCTTCGTGTCGGGGACCGAGGTGAGGGGGGGGGGACAAGCACCGGGACAGAATAACGCTAAGCCCACATCACTCACCGCTCACAGCCGCCCCACACGCACACAGCCACTCTGCTGTTCTCCTCACCCTGCGGGATGGGACGCCGACCGCCGCCGACCAGGGTGAGGTGAGTGAACGGGCACGCGCGCCGGAGACCGAGGTGAGGGAGGGGGGACAAGCGTCGGGAAGATTTGCGGAGCGCCGCCTTCTCCTCACCCGCGGGACCGGAGGGGGGTGAGGGGCGGGTGAAGGAGTGCCGGGGACAGGGTGACCCCAGCGCCGGAGAGAGGGGGGTGGGAAAACAAGCGCAGGGGACAGGGGGAGGACAACCACCGGGGACAGGGGAGGGAGAGTGATGAGGGCCGCAGGGGGGGGAGAGTGATGTGGGGTGCAGGGGGGGGGGAGAGTGATGTGGGGTACAGGGGGGGGAGAGTGATGTGGGGTGCAGGGGGGAGAGTGATGGGGGGTGGGAGAGTGCTGTCTGGTGCAGGGGGGAAAGACTGATGTAAAGTGTCCCGGGGGGGAGCGGAGCTTAACGGGGGGGAACCGAGCTGGGAAGGGGGGGGGCAAATAAAGCTAGGAACGGGGGAGGGGAGCGGAGACAGAGGGAGAGTGGGAAAATGTACTCCCGGGCAACGCCGGGTATATAGCTAGTTACTTCTATACGCTCCCTCCCAGAACAGGAACTAAACAAAGTAATTTATGACAACAATCAGATATCCCCTGGACAGGTATGTAAGATAATATATGTATAAATTGCATTGCAAAGTGCTGAAGGGGCCCTTCTGGGTAACTGATTAATATATGAGAAGTGTAAAAAAATGGCTTAATATATGAGAAGTGTAAAAAAATGGCTATTTTCCCCTTTCTCTCCCTCGATCACTGAATCCCCTCCCAGTATCAGTATTCCTAGCTCCTGATTCTGACCCAGCCATTATCACATACCCAGAACACAGCATAAAGAGGCTCAGTGAAGGTGGCGGTGAAGGTGTGTAAGTGTAAGTAAGTGTAAGTGTCTGATTGGGTCACACAGCTGATAAAAGGACAGTCGTCCAGCCTCATAGTCCAGGTATATTCCTAATCTCTGCAAGGGAGAATCGGGATATATCCGTGTTTCTATTGAGTCATGTATCACTGAATGATTATTATCATTAAACATTTCCAAACACCAGGATTTCTTATTATATCCGATCCAGGACAGATCTCCTTTCCTTTCTATACTGGGATAGGAAATTCCTACCTTCCAGTACCCTGATTCACTGGTCTCCACCTCCCAATAATGTTGTCCTGAGGAAAAACCCCTGGTGCTTAAAACCTGATTACACATAAATCTCTCTGGTGTATTTTGGCAGAACGGGTCTCTTACTGACCAGGATGCAGTTTTCAAGCACTCTGATACCGATACATCATTAGCAGCTGTATTTACATCCAGTAATATGTCTGAAGGCTCCAGCCCATAGAACCCTCTCTTTACTTTTAGATCAATCACAATATCAACTAATCTCTGTAAGGTCAGTGAGATCAGAACCTCATCCAAATCCCCTACAGCTGGGACCTTATTATCCTCTCTCTCTCTCTTCTCCTTATCTCCCTCCTTAGCATCACAAATGTCAGCATTGTCTGATTCACGTCCTTGTAAGACAGTTAATGGATCAGGGATGTTGCAGAGCTCCCCAATGTGAAGCATCTCCCTGGACAGCTCGTCCCTCTTTATTTCCAGCTGCTGGATTAGATCAGAGACTCGGAGAGAAACCAGCTCTTCCTGCCTGGTGATCTCACTCAGGACTCGCTTCTCTAGGACTTCCAGCTGTTCCCTGATGTCCCTAAACAGGGCAGTGACTCGGTCTGTTACCCCGGCTGCTTTTTCGTGCTTCTCTCTCTTCTGTTCCTGCAGACTCTGGGCTGTTTTCTCAGTCTCCTCTCTCACTGAGGTCAGTTTATCCAGAACATTTCTGAGTTTCTCTTTCTTCTTCTCAGAAGCCCCATTCAGCAGCTCCAGTATGTGTCCCCTGTGTTCTCCGACCAGGCAGCAGGACACACAGATACAGGCAGCATCCTCAGAGCAGTAATACTCCAGGGGCTTCTTGTGGATGGAGCATTTTCTGTTCTCTAAGGAGGTGGTTGGTTCAGTTAAGACGTGTTCCTCTGACTTGCTGTGTTTCTTTAGGTGTTTATCACACAGGGAGGCGTCACACAGCAGACAGGTTTTAGCAGCAGGTACAGAGGAGTCACAGTAAGTGCAGAAGATCACAGCCTCCTCCTGCTCTTGCTGAGTAGAAAGGAAACGCTCCACTATGTTACACAGCTTCAGGTTCCTCTGCAGTGCAGGACGCTCCTGAAACTCTGCTCTGCATTCAGGACAGGTATAAACTCCAGATCCCTCCTGGGAATCCCACACATTCCCAATACAGACCTGGCAGAAGTTATGGCCACATTTCAGCGTTACAGGATGTATATAAATGCTCAGGCAGATGGAGCAGTTTAGCTCCTCTCTCAGACCAGCAGACGCCATCATTGAAACCAGCAACAAGAAACGAAACTTAAATTCTATTAGTTTTCAGCACACAGGGGGCGGAGATTTTGTTACTCAGACTAGTTATTTGATGGTTAACCCTGTAATTCCCTGGCTGCAGTATCCAGCATGTGGAATGAGATTATTTGTTAGAATTAGCAGCATCTCACATATCTATGCTCACATGGGGTGTTTAGGTACATGTGACAAGTGTTCCACCTCAGGCGTTAAGTAACCTTTTAGGTCAGCTATGTGTTATAATAAAAAATATTCCTACATTTCTTCCTGGCAGACACAGGGTTAACCTTGCTGCGCTACCAGAAAATAGCCCTTAGAAATGCCAACTAAGATCCTATAACTAGCTGTAAACCCCCCAGACAAATGTTCTCTTCATCGGGCTTGAGTCTGAGCACATGGCCACCTAATCCAGCAACCAATGGGTTAATAGGTAGTTACGATAATATCATTATTTACTATTTTAATCGATCTGGTGCTTCAGGAGTTAATGTGGCTACAGTTTGACTTAAGAATACAAAGAAATGAAAAATAATTCTTAAGAAATTAGTGATATATATATTTTTATTATTATTATTATTGGCTAGTGGGTAGGGCTCAGTCTGGGGCTTAAACAAAAGACAGTGACCCCCAATGCGAAATCCAACATGACAAATAATATATATGTAGCCATGGCTGGTCCAGACTGCCTCTCTGCTTCCTGTCATGTAAGTCCTGATAGCTACAGGCTGTGGCAGGCTATCCTAGGGGCTTTGACCCCCCCTCATGCTGGCTCACTGAGTTGCAGGAGTGAAGGTGATACAGTTTGTGTATTCTGTTTATAACCAATCGTGGTACAGACCTTGTGCCCTCCCCTTCTGGTGCATCAGAGAGGAAGTGCTAAATTATTGCAGCCCCACCTGGGGTGAGGAAGCAAGGAGTTCGGCTCCCACCCTCCTGGGGTGAGGAAGCTAGAGAGTTGAGCTCCCGGCTGGAAGTGAGACATCCAGTCAGTCCCTCCTGGGCTGACTGCATTGAGATTAAATACACAGATACCAAAAAGCTCTGAGAAACCCCTACCATAACCACATAATATATATATAAGTGTCAAAAGGAGTGCTAGTGGGCGTGGCTAAATGTATACAACAAAAAACAGACAGATGCCCAAAGCTACTTCCAATGTGACAAAAATACAGTGCAATAACTGTTGTATATTCTCTTGTAAAAAGGGTCATTTAGTTGAACCCTTTGGCCAAAGCGTCTTAAGCCTGCTGCCACTTACAGGCGTGACCGTAGCAGGTCCTAACACTCCCTGGGTTAAAGTTATTGTGAACCTGTATAATTACAGTAATAATGATCTACATTGGATCTGTCGTAACCTGGCAAAATGAAACTGACCTGCCAACTTAGAAAGTGGGGAGGGGCAAGCTTAAACCTTGCGGGGGAGATGGGGTATCTGTGTATTTATTAACTGTGTGCAGCTGGTCTCAGCTGCTTTTTGGAGGGTGGTGGCCCCTCCCCCCCAAGGTTTAAGCTTGCCCCTCCCCACTTTCTAAGTTGGCAGGTCAGTTTCATTTTGCCAGGTACCGACAGATCCAATGTAGATCATTCTTACTGTAATTATACAGGTTCACACTAACTTTAACCCAGGGAGTGTTAGGACCTGCTACGTCATGCCTTGTAAGTGGCAGCAGGCTTAAGACGCTTTGGCCAAAGGGTTAAACTAAATGACCCTTTTTACAAGAGAATATATATAGGCAGTGTTCGACAAATCACCCAAAAATCTACTCGCCCAACCAAAAAATCTACTCGCCACCTAGTCCCGCCCCCAACCCCACCCCTAGTCCCACCCCCAACCCCACCCCTAGCCCCGCCCTCCCAGCCCCACTTTAAAATAAAATATATAAATAAAATACATTTAATAAATTCCTAGTCAGAACAACATTCATTTTTGACATAAATGTATTTATTGTATTACATTATACTACAATTAGTCTGTGTGTGTGTGTGTATGTGTGTTGGATCTAGAAATAAAAGCCAGATGTGAATGACTAGTTTCCTGAACCCCTTAACCAGTGTCTGGACGTCCCCGCTTCACAATATTTAAAGCAGTAATCCCGCCTGGGATCTTACCTGATCCGTAGTCCCTCAATGTCCAGGTACCCTCATTCCCGCAATGTTATACATTGGAGGGGAGGTGTTCCCTACCTGTCTTCTGGGTTAGGGGGGGGGTTCCGATGTCTTCCGTGTGAAGCTTGAGTCAGATCTGGAAGTAAGCAGTATAGGTTATTTCGGTGTAGAATAGAGCAGTTAAGATATATAGGGTAAATAAGATATCCAGATCCAGAGTGAGAGACAGAGAAAGTGTGGGTGAGAGAGACAGACAGAGTGTGGGTGAGAGAGACAGACAGAGTGTGGGTGAGAGAGACAGAGAAAGTGTGGGTGAGAGAGACAGACAGAGTGTGGGTGAGAGAGACAGACAGAGTGTGTGTGAGAGAGACAGACAGAGTGTGGGGGAGAGAGACAGGCAGAGTGTGGGAGAGAGAGACAGGCAGATTGTGGGAGAGAGAGACAGGCAGAGTGTGGGGGAGAGAGACAGACAGAGTGTGGGGGAGAGAGACAGACATAGTGTGGGGGGGAGAGACAGGCAGAGCGTGGGAGAGAGAGACAGACAGAGCGTGGGGGAGAGAGACAGACAGAGCGTGGGAGTGAGAGACAGGGAGAGCGTGGGAGTGAGAGACAGGCAGAGCGTGGGAGAGAGAGACAGGCAGAGTGTGGTGGAGAGAGACAGAGAGAGTGTGGGGGAGAGAGACAGAGAGAGTGTGGGGGAGAGAGACAGAGAGAGTGTGGGGGAGAGAGACAGAGAGAGAGTGTGGGAGAGAGAGACAGAGAGTGTGGGGTAGAGAGACAGAGAGAGTGTGGGGTAGAGAGACAGAGAGAGTGTGGGGGAGAGAGACAGACAGGGAGGGGAGAGATAGGGAGGGGGGAGACAGGGAGGGTGGGACAGGGAGGGGAGAGAGACAGGGAGGGGAGAGAGACAGGGAGGGGAGAGAGACAGGGAGGGGAGAGAGACAGGGAGGGGGGAGAAACAGGGAGGGGAGAGAGACAGGGAGGGGAGAGAGACAGGGAGGGGAGAGAGACAGAGAGAGGAGCTAGGGGGGGACTGACTGATGGGGGGAACTGGGTGAGGAGATGGTGACTTACTGGGTGACTTTGACTGACTAGGTGGGGGGGGGGTGACTGGCTGGGGGGTACCTCTGGTGACACACACACACACACACACACACACACACACACACACACACACACACACACACACACACACACACACACACACACTCCCATATACACACACACACACACACACACACACACACACACACACACACACACACACACACACACACACCCATATACACACACACACACACACACACACACACACACACACACACACACACACACACACACACACACCCCCATACACACACACACCCATACACACACACACCCATATACACACACAGGGGGTAAGGCACAGATAATACTTACTGTGTACTCAATGGGAGAAAAAAAATGGCCGCTCATTGGGGCGGGCTCATATAGAGCCTGGCCGCGCGCCCACAAAGCCTGGGAGCGCGCGCCAATCAGCTGTCAGGTAGGGGGAGTTTTTTTTTTTTTCAGCACGAGAAGGGAAATTTAAAAAAACAAACACGTGTGCTGCTTGGGCCAATATTTACTTGCCCGGAGGTTAAATCCTCTCGCCCCGGGCGTGTAAATGTATATGATTGTCGAACACTGTATATAGGTATTGCACTGTGTATTTTTGTCACATTAGAAGTAGCTTTGGGCATCTGTCTATTTTTTGTTGTATGCATCGAGATTAAAGCTGAACCAAGGTCTCAATACTATCCGAGGGCAAAAGCATAATCTGGGGTCTGAGGACCCATCTCAATCTATCTGCATCCGCTGTGATACCATCCAGCAGTGGCTGCTAAATAAAGCATCTCCTTTTATATACCCCTGCCTGAGTCTACAGTCTACTGGGTAGGGGTGTGGAAGAATACTGCTCTGGCAGGGACTGTCTCTGGGAATCCTGGAACCTGCTAGAGCTGGAGGCGCTGACACCCTGAGTGGAACCTAAAGATCACTGAAAGCCTGTCATGTTCCCCACACCATCGCGGACTCTCAGCTCTCCTGGACCCTCACAGGTATGACCGCCCCACAGATAACAGTAGTGGCAACATCTTCCAGAGAGGGGGGCGGGGCTACATATCATTAAATACTTATCTGTTCTTTTCTTACAAGTGAGCATCACTTAGTAAAAACTTTTGGCCAAAGCACGTGTAAGCGCGCAGGCTATGTCAGGATGCGCCCTCTTTCTGCAAATCCGAACAATATCTGGTCTGTCTTGTTTCTGTTCACTCTGCCGAGTTCAGAAAATGAAGAACAGGGATACCCGCCCAGACTACAGTATATCGATATACTGTTGGGTAGTGAGTCAGTGCACTGGGGAAAAACAACAAATACCGTATTTCCTCGATTCTAAGACGCACTTTTTTTTCTCAATTTCACATCTCTGAAATAGGGGTGCGTTTTAGAATCGATGTACTAAAAAAAAAAAAAAAAACCTGCTTTGGGGCGCTGCAGACGGAGGGCGTGCAGCTTTCAGCGTTTTACCAAAAAGCGCGGTAGCTGGCTGCTTGAATCACGGCCCCCCACCCGCTCTCCCCCTTGTCTCATGTTGGTTGCTTGAAGTGCTGGCCCCCCCTCTGCGACCCACAGCAGTGCGGCTGTACCGGCACCATGAGCTGACCGCCCCTGACTGCTACTCACAGCTTCCAGCCCCACGAGCCCTCTGCTACTCACAGCTTCCAGCCCCATGAAGCCTCCGCCCCCCCTCTGCTACTCACAGCGTTCCAGCCCCATGAACCCTCCGCCTCCCCTCTGCTACTCACAGCGTTCCAGCCCCATGAACCCTCCGCTCCCCCTCGGCTACTCACAGCTTCCAGCCCCATGAAGCCTCCGCCCCCCCTCTGCTACTCACAGCGTTCCAGCCCCATGAACCCTCCGCCCCCCCTCGGCTACTCACAGCTTCCAGCCCCATGAACCCTCCGCCCCCCCCTCTGCTACTCACAGCGTTCCAGCCCCATGAACCCTCTGCTACTCACAGCGTTCCAGCCCCATGAAGCCTCCGCCCCCCCTCTGCTACTCACAGCGTTCCAGCCCAATGAACCCTCTGCCCCCCCTCTGCTACTCACAGCGTTCCAGCCCCATGAACCCTCCGCCCCCCCCTCTGCTACTCACAGCGTTCCAGCCCCATGAACCCTCCGCCCCCCCTCTGCTACTCACAGCGTTCCAGCCCCATGAACCCTCCGCCCCCCCTCTGCTACTCACAGCGTTCCAGCCCCATGAAGCCTCCGCCCCCCCTCTGCTACTCACAGCGTTCCAGCCCCATGAACCCTCCGCCCCCCCACTGCTACTCACAGCGTTCCAGCCCCATGAAGCCTCCGCCCCCCCTCTGCTACTCACAGCGTTCCAGCCCCATGAAGCCTCCGCCCCCCCCCTCTGCTACTCACAGCGTTCCAGCCCCATGAAGCCTCCGCCCCCCCTCTGCTACTCACAGCGTTCCAGCCCCATGAACCCTCCGCCCCCCCCCTCTGCTACTCACAGCTTCCAGCCCCATGAACACTCCGCCCCTCCTCTGCTACTCACAGCTTCCAGCCCCATGAACCCTCCGCCCCTCCTCTGCTACTCACAGCGTTCCAGCCCCATGAAGCCTCCGCCCCCCCTCTGCTACTCACAGCGTTCCAGCCCCATGAAGCCTCCGCCCCCCCTCTGCTACTCACAGCGTTCCAGCCCCATGAACCCTCCGCCCCCCTCCTTGCGGGGGAGATGGGGTATCTGTGTATTTATTAACTGTGTGCAGCTGGTCTCAGCTGCTTTTTGGAGGGTGGTGGCCCCTCCCCCCCAAGGTTTAAGCTTGCCCCTCCCCACTTTCTAAGTTGGCAGGTCAGTTTCATTTTGCCAGGTACCGACAGATCCAATGTAGATCATTCTTACTGTAATTATACAGGTTCACACTAACTTTAACCCAGGGAGTGTTAGGACCTGCTACGTCATGCCTTGTAAGTGGCAGCAGGCTTAAGACGCTTTGGCCAAAGGGTTAAACTAAATGACCCTTTTTACAAGAGAATATATATAGGCAGTGTTCGACAAATCACCCAAAAATCTACTCGCCCAACCAAAAAATCTACTCGCCACCTAGTCCCGCCCCCAACCCCACCCCTAGTCCCACCCCCAACCCCACCCCTAGCCCCGCCCTCCCAGCCCCACTTTAAAATAAAATATATAAATAAAATACATTTAATAAATTCCTAGTCAGAACAACATTCATTTTTGACATAAATGTATTTATTGTATTACATTATACTACAATTAGTCTGTGTGTGTGTGTGTGTTGGATCTAGAAATAAAAGCCAGATGTGAATGACTAGTTTCCTGAACCCCTTAACCAGTGTCTGGACGTCCCCGCTTCACAATATTTAAAGCAGTAATCCCGCCTGGGATCTTACCTGATCCGTAGTCCCTCAATGTCCAGGTACCCTCATTCCCGCAATGTTATACATTGGAGGGGAGGTGTTCCCTACCTGTCTTCTGGGTTAGGGGGGGGGGGTTCCGATGTCTTCCGTGTGAAGCTTGAGTCAGATCTGGAAGTAAGCAGTATAGGTTATTTCGGTGTAGAATAGAGCAGTTAAGATATATAGGGTAAATAAGATATCCAGATCCAGAGTGAGAGACAGAGAAAGTGTGGGTGAGAGAGACAGACAGAGTGTGGGTGAGAGAGACAGACAGAGTGTGGGTGAGAGAGACAGAGAAAGTGTGGGTGAGAGAGACAGACAGAGTGTGGGTGAGAGAGACAGACAGAGTGTGTGTGAGAGAGACAGACAGAGTGTGGGGGAGAGAGACAGACAGAGTGTGGGGGAGAGACAGACATAGTGTGGGGGGGAGAGACAGGCAGAGCGTGGGAGAGAGAGACAGACAGAGCGTGGGGGAGAGAGACAGACAGAGCGTGGGAGTGAGAGACAGGTAGAGCGTGGGAGTGAGAGACAGGCAGAGCGTGGGAGAGAGAGACAGGCAGAGTGTGGTGGAGAGAGACAGAGAGAGTGTGGGGGAGAGAGACAGAGAGAGTGTGGGGGAGAGAGACAGAGAGAGTGTGGGGGAGAGAGACAGAGAGAGAGTGTGGGGGAGAGAGACAGAGAGAGTGTGGGGTAGAGAGACAGAGAGAGTGTGGGGTAGAGAGACAGAGAGAGTGTGGGGGAGAGAGACAGACAGGGAGGGGAGAGACAGGGAGGGGGGAGACAGGGAGGGTGGGACAGGGAGGGGAGAGAGACAGGGAGGGGAGAGAGACAGGGAGGGGAGAGAGACAGGGAGGGGAGAGAGACAGGGAGGGGAGAGAGACAGGGAGGGGAGAGAGACAGGGAGGGGAGAGAGACAGAGAGAGGAGCTAGGGGGGGACTGACTGATGGGGGGAACTGGGTGAGGAGATGGTGACTTACTGGGTGACTTTGACTGACTAGGTGGGGGGGGGGTGACTGGCTGGGGGGTACCTCTGGTGACACACACACACACACACACACACACACACACACACACACACACACACACACACACACACACACACACACACACACACACACACACACACACACACACACACACACACACACACACACACACCCATACACACACACACACACACCCATACACACACACACCCATACACACACCCATATACACACACAGGGGGTAAGGCACAGATAATACTTACTGTGTACTCAATGGGAGAAAAAAAATGGCCGCTCATTGGGGCGGGCTCATATAGAGCCTGGCCGCGCGCCCACAAAGCCTGGGAGCGCGCGCCAATCAGCTGTCAGGTAGGGGGAGTTTTTTTTTTTTCAGCACGAGAAGGGAAATTTAAAAAAACAAACACGTGTGCTGCTTGGGCCAATATTTACTCGCCCGGAGGTTAAATCCTCTCGCCCCGGGCGTGTAAATGTATATGATTGTCGAACACTGTATATAGGTATTGCACTGTGTATTTTTGTCACATTAGAAGTAGCTTTGGGCATCTGTCTATTTTTTGTTGTATGCATCGAGATTAAAGCTGAACCAAGGTCTCAATACTATCCGAGGGCAAAAGCATAATCTGGGGTCTGAGGACCCATCTCAATCTATCTGCATCCGCTGTGATACCATCCAGCAGTGGCTGCTAAATAAAGCATCTCTTTTTATATACCCCTGCCTGAGTCTACAGTCTACTGGGTAGGGGTGTGGAAGAATACTGCTCTGGCAGGGACTGTCTCTGGGAATCCTGGAACCTGCTAGAGCTGGAGGCGCTGACACCCTGAGTGGAACCTAAAGATCACTGAAAGCCTGTCATGTTCCCCACACCATCGCGGACTCTCAGCTCTCCTGGACCCTCACAGGTATGACCGCCCCACAGATAGCAGTAGTGGCAACATCTTCCAGAGAGGGGGGCGGGGCTACATATCATTAAATACTTATCTGTTCTTTTCTTACAAGTGAGCATCACTTAGTAAAAACTTTTGGCCAAAGCACGTGTAAGCGCGCAGGCTATGTCAGGATGCGCCCTCTTTCTGCAAATCCGAACAATATCTGGTCTGTCTTGTTTCTGTTCACTCTGCCGAGTTCAGAAAATGAAGAACAGGGATACCCGCCCAGACTACAGTATATCGATATACTGTTGGGTAGTGAGTCGGTGCACTGGGGAAAAACAACAAATACCGTATTTCCTCGATTCTAAGACGCACTTTTTTTTCTCAATTTCACATCTCTGAAATAGGGGTGCGTTTTAGAATCGATGTACTAAAAAAAAAAAAAAAAACCTGCTTTGGGGCGCTGCAGACGGAGGGCGTGCAGCTTTCAGCGTTTTACCAAAAAGCGCGGTAGCCGGCTGCTTGAATCACGGCCCCCCACCCGCTCTCCCCCTTGTCTCATGTTGGTTGCTTGAAGTGCTGGCCCCCCCTCTGCGACCCACAGCATTGCGGCTGTACCGGCACCATGAGCTGACCGCCCCTGACTGCTACTCACAGCTTCCAGCCCCACGAGCCCTCTGCTACTCACAGCTTCCAGCCCCATGAAGCCTCCGCCCCCCCTCTGCTACTCACAGCGTTCCAGCCCCATGAACCCTCCGCCCCCCCTCTGCTACTCACAGCGTTCCAGCCCCATGAACCCTCTGCTCCCCCTCGGCTACTCACAGCTTCCAGCCCCATGAAGCCTCCGCCCCCCCTCTGCTACTCACAGCGTTCCAGCCCCATGAACCCTCCGCCCCCCCTCGGCTACTCACAGCTTCCAGCCCCATGAAGCCTCCGCCCCCCCTCTGCTACTCGCAGCTTCCAGCCCCATGAACCCTCCGCCCCCCCCTCTGCTACTCACAGCGTTCCAGCCCCATGAACCCTCTGCTACTCACAGCGTTCCAGCCCCATGAAGCCTCCGCCCCCCCTCTGCTACTCACAGCGTTCCAGCCCCATGAACCCTCTGCCCCCCCTCTGCTACTCACAGCGTTCCAGCCCCATGAACCCTCCGCCCCCCCCTCTGCTACTCACAGCGTTCCAGCCCCATGAACCCTCCGCCCCCCTCTGCTACTCACAGCGTTCCAGCCCCATGAACCCTCCGCCCCCCCTCTGCTACTCACAGCGTTCCAGCCCCATGAAGCCTCCGCCCCCCCTCTGCTACTCACAGCGTTTGAGCCCCATGAACCCTCCGCCCCCCCACTGCTACTCACAGCGTTCCAGCCCCATGAAGCCTCCGCCCCCCCTCTGCTACTCACAGCGTTCCAGCCCCATGAAGCCTCCGCCCCCCCCTCTGCTACTCACAGCGTTCCAGCCCCATGAAGCCTCCGCCCCCCCTCTGCTACTCACAGCGTTCCAGCCCCATGAACCCTCCGCCCCCCCCTCTGCTACTCACAGCTTCCAGCCCCATGAACCCTCCGCCCCTCCTCTGCTACTCACAGCTTCCAGCCCCATGAACCCTCCGCCCCTCCTCTGCTACTCACAGTGTTCCAGCCCCATGAAGCCTCCGCCCCCCCTCTGCTACTCACAGCGTTCCAGCCCCATGAAGCCTCCGCCCCCCCTCTGCTACTCACAGCGTTCCAGCCCCATGAACCCTCCGCCCCCCTCTACTACTCACAGCGTTCCAGCCCCATGAACCCTCCGCCCCCCCTCTGCTACTCACAGCATTCCAGCCCCATGAACTTTCCGCCCCCCCTTTGCTACTCACAGCTTCCTGCCCCACGAGCCCTCTGCTACTCACAGTGTTCCAGCCCCATGAACCCTCCACCACCCCTCTGCTACTCATAGCTTCCAGCCCCATGAACCCTCCGCCCCACCTCTTCTACTCACAGCTTCCTGCCCCACGAGCCCTCTGCTACTCACAGCTTCCAGCCCCATGAAGCCTCCGCCCCCCCTCTGCTACTCACAGCGTTCCAGCCCCATGAACCCTCCGCCCCCCCTCTGCTACTCACAGCTTCGGCTGCCAGCCACACGAGCCCGACCCCTCCCTTGTCTCTGTCTCTCTGTGTGATTCTCTGTCACTCTGTGTGTGTATGTCTCTCTGTGTGATTCTCTGTCTCTCTGTGTGATTCTCTGTCACTCTGTGTGTGTATGTGTCTCTCTGTGTGATTCTCTGTCACTCTGTGTGTGTATGTGTCTCTCTGTGTGATTCTCTGTCACTCTGTGTGTGTATGTGTCTCTCTGTGTGATTCTCTGTCTCTCTGTGTGATTCTCTGTCACTCTGTGTGTGTACAGTATGTGTCTCTCTGTGATTCTCTGTCACTCTGTGTGATTCTCTGTCACTCTGTGTGTGTATGTCTCTCTGTGTGATTCTCTGTCACTCTGTGTGATTCTCTGTCACTCTGTGTGTGTATGTGTCTCTCTGTGTGATTCTCTGTCACTGTGTGATTCTCTGTCACTCTGTGTGTGTATGTGTCACTCTGTGTGTGTATGTGTCTCTCTGTGTGATTCTCTGTCACTCTGTGTGTGTATGTGTCTCTCTGTGTGATTCTCTGTCACTCTGTGTGTGTATGTGTCTCTCTGTGTGATTCTCTGTCACTCTGTGTGTGTATGTGTCTCTGTGTGATTCTCTGTCGCTCCTCTCTGCTCTCAGTCTTTGCTCGACAGTCTCTGCATGGAAGTACTTCAGGATTTTCTTAGTGTTTTCACAGGTTCTGACACGGCTCGTACGACTACCCCCTCTGGCTCTCGATCTCGCGCTCCTTGGACAACGCTCACTCTGATACCCCTCGAACCCAGCTTGGACTACAACCTATCTCCGCTCTCCACTCCTTGACCTCGGCAAGGCATTCTTCACTCTATCTCTACAACCGGTACCGGCAAGTATTGTCTACATTGCTACACCTGGCCTGGCAACACTTTATACCACACTCTGGACACGCTCCCTTTGCTGCGGGTGCGTGTATTCCCACTTCCCCCTTCAGCTCAGGGGACGGGTCTGGTCTGCGGGCAGCACCGGCGTAACATTATGTCGAGCCCACAAGACGCAGACCAGACTGACATGGCCTCCATGATGACGGCCATGTATCAACAAGTCCAGGCCCTAACAGACCAAATGGCTCATCTCACTCAACAGGTACAGGACATTTCATTTCAGGCACCACCTGTTGCCGCACCGCCACTGTCACCAGAACCAGTATACACTGCAACCTCGGGCCCGAAGATCCCGACATCTAAACCGTATGCGGGGGATCCGCACGCCTGCCGCGGTTTCCTCAATCAATGCGAGATCCAGTTTGAGATAGCTCCGCAGAAGTATTCCACTGGTCGCAAGAATGTGGCGTATGTCTACAGCCTGCTTACAGGGAAAGCGCTGGCATGGGCTGTCACGGTAGCTTATATATAATAAAATATAATTTATTCCTTAAATAAGGTGAACACAGCAATATAGTACAATTAACAAACAAGAAGATAACACTTACTTAGGGTTGGGGAATGGAGAAGTATCCAATAGCAATTCTCCAACAGTCCAGTGACATTTAAGATGGTATCAGAAGCACAACTCCAGCAATCCAGTGATGGTATCAGAAGCATAACTCCTGCACAACTAAAAACTGTAGGGTTGACACAGTTTATATACCTGTGCAACCCTATTCTTAACATTGAACACAGCCTATTGGTGAACAATTATCTAACGTGGAGACACAGACTAACAGACTAACCCATGCCCTCAGGTAACAGAGTTTGTTGATTGACTAATACTTAATCCCTAGACATTGGGTAACAATCAAGGCAGTTCATTTTTGATCACCGTGCTTAGGCCACTCAGCCGTCTGACCTTCATGACCCATTAGCCTAGCAAATGGCGCCTGCATTTTCAGAACAGATCCAAAATAAAATACATATACACTTTAATATCTACACATATTAATAAATTCCATTCTGGTGGCTCAGTGGGTCGACCTTTGCTAGTTTTTAATACCTACAGTGACTCCACATAGGATGTAGTGCTTCCCTGACCTGCTAGGAATCATAAGGGTCTGTGGACGGACGTTTACAGAGGTACACACTTGGAGTCGTTTATAATGTGAAATTATAATAAGGCTTTATTGTGCCTTTTCCTTTTCATCAGGAAATTGATCCAAACACAGGGGGGAGGAACAAAGCTTCTATTCACTTGGGAGTATTTCTAGTGAAACACTATGCAATAATTCACATCTCCCTTAATCAAGAAGTTCTCGCAGCCCCAAAACATATAACCTGACATAAACAGATATAAGCAGTCTCTTAAGAATAAAAGTCTTATCTGTTTCTTGGAGGGAAAATCTCACTTCCTGGTTCAGCTTCCTTCACTCAGGGTTTGTCACCTTCAGGTTTAGTAGTTTTCCCTGTGTCTTGAAATCAACTCCGCTGTGGTTTCTGACAGAGCTCAAGACATGTGTTGCCTCCAAAGGTCAGCTCTCAGTTAGAGCTAAGGAGAGAGTCACTTCCTGTCTCAAAGGCAGGCTTTTTCTGCTACCTGTAATTGGGCAGGTGGTGCTAGTTAATTTGCTACCAGCAGTTAACCACCACACTGCTGAATTAGAGGCACCTTTGTGAACAGGGATAAGTCCCCTGTTACAGGGTCCTATATGATCCATCGCTACTTTCTGGAAGGGTTCCCCTATTATCGGTAGGCGTTTCAAGGGTGCCTTCACACGGTCGCCCGCCTTACCCACTCGCTGGCAGGCATCACAATAGCGGCAGAAATTGCCCACATCTCGAGATGCTCCCGGCCAGTAGTAACGCTGTAATAACCGGGCTCGCGTTCTGTTGACCCCCTGATGTCCCGCTAACGGAATAGAGTGAGCTACCCGTAACAGTTGCTGTTGGTACCCCTGGGGTACTACTAGCTGTTGCTTACCGGTCAATCCCTCCTCTATCCCAGGGTTCCCTTCCTTTCTATACAGGAGTCCCTTATGCCATAGGCAGCGCTCAGTGCCCTCCCCTGCCTGAGATTCGGACGCCCGAAGTCTCACGCCGGCCAGAGTGGGGTCTGTCTTCACTGCCTCCCTAAACTTGGCTCCTAATTCTGGCCACCCCCCAGTCATGTCATTGTCCGGAGAATGGGGAAGGGTGAGGGGAAACAGTAAGTCAGTCTGTGGTTGCAACTGATCCTGGCTTATCTCCCCAGGCTCCTCTGCGCCCTCCTCTGAGGGACTGGCGCCGCCGCCATTGCCGCTGTCTGGCTCCGGGTAACCGCCGCCACTGCAGCGGGCTTGGGCACTCGGTCATAGGTGCAGGTCATCGGTCTCCGATCGTTGCCAAGAAGAACATCGGCATCCAAACCGGGTAAAACCCCCACCTCCCGCACACCCTGGCCCTCCCCCAATCCAAAAAGATTCTGGCCACTTGCAGGAAATGTGGCTCTCCGTCGGCCACAGTGATCTGTATCCCAGGGCATGGGATCAATTCCTCTGGCCGGACCATATCAGGTCGGACCAGGGTCACTGCAGCTCCTGAATCCAGCAAGCCAACTGCTTGCCGGTCACCGACTGTGACCGGGGTGAGATGTCTGCTCCGGCCATCCATCGCCTGCAGGTCCGCGCTGAGATGTCCTCCGCTCCTGGCTGTAGGCACCGATGAAACCGGGACAGGTGCTGCATGAGACGTCTCGCTGGGAGTTGTCTCCAGGACCGGTCCGGAGTCTGTGGTGGAAGCCACCCGCACGCGGGATACCTGCTTTGCAGCTGGGGTGCGTTGCCCCCGATGGGGTCCGCTGGAACGCAGGGGTTCTGGGCAATCTGGTCTGATGTGACCAGGGCGGTTGCAGTTGTAGCACTGGAGCACCGGAGCTCCCCCGCCTGCTGCCGGACTGCTGCCCGCAGGCGGCCTCTGAGTCCATTGGGGGGTATTGGCAGACTTTCTGGCCGGTGCCACTGCCACCGCCACCTTGGCTACTGCTTTTGTGGTCATCAGGGCTCGGCTGGCCACATAGTCGTCTGCAAGCCTCGCCGCCTCCTGGTAAGTCTTGGGCTTCTTGTCATACACCCAAGCCCTCACCGCCAGCGGGCACTGCTCCATGAGCTGCTCCTGAAAGATGAGGTCCAGCAGGCGTTGGTAAGTCCGTGCCTCATTGCCCTCCACCCAGCGTATCCCGTATAAAGCCATGCGGGTCATGTAGGTAACATTGGACTCCTGGGCCTGCCTCTCCACCTGCTGGAATTTACCCCGGTAGGCTTCAGGGGTAAAACCGTACTGAAACAATAACAGTTCTTTCAGGTGTTCGTAGTCATCAGCATACTCATCTGGAAGTGCCATCATTGTCTGCTTAGCCAAGCCGGACAGTAAGGGGTCCAAACGTGCAACCCTATGCTGGGGAAGCACTTTGTACTGCTGGCACTGCGTTTCAAAGTTCTTTAAGAAACTGTCAATCTGGTCAGTGCCTTCCATGAACTTGGTGAGACTGTGCTGGTCCAGCTTGAGTTTATCGGTGTTGGGTTGGACAGGGGGGCAATAAGCGGGTCTGTTCACTGCCATAGTGATAAATTGCAGCCGCTCCTCCGGTGTCCCTCTGTCTCCCCATGCAGTAATCAGTGCCAACATTTCAGGGGTGAACGGACTGGTAGCCGCAGCAACCAGTACCCCTCCTGTTGCACTGCTCCCGGGAGGTGCACTCGTTCCCTCCCCGAGATTCCGCCGCCCCGGCACTGGGTTCCTTCCCTGATCTCCGGGTGGCTGTAAAAGGGCAAGCTGAGCCGTATCCTGAGGCTCTGCAAGCCGGGCTTCATAGTCACCGATTGCGTCAACCATGTCGGCGACCTCCTGGTTCTCATAGGGCAGTCCATATTCACGGCACTTGTCCTTCAGCTGAGCTCAGGTCCACATGTTGGATGAGCCTTCAGCCTCGCTCATGGTTCAGTCGCAGCAGTATACTGTAACACAGGTCCAGTTCAATCCCGCCGCTTGCCACCAGTTAATTATAGAGCTTGTCACGGTAGCTTATGACAAGATATAATGAACACCAAATATCTGGGTTGAACTGAACAAGGCTTAGATATAATAAAATATAATTTATTCATTAAATAAGGTGAACACAGCAATATAGTACAATTAACAGACAAGAAGATAACACTTACTTAGGGTTGGGGAATGGAGAAGTATCCAATAGCAATTCTCCAACAGTCCAGTGACATTTAAGATGGTATCAGAAGCACAACTCCAGCAATCCAGTGACATTCAAGATGGTATCAGAAGCATAACTCCAGCACAACTAAAAACTGTAGGGTTGACACAGTTTATATACCTGTGCAACCCTATTCTTAACATTGAACACAGGTTATTGGTGAACAATTATCTAAAGTGGAGACACAGACTAACAGACTAACCCATGCCCTCAGGTAACAGAGTTTGTTGATTGACTAATACTTAATCCCTAGACATTGGTTAACAATCAAGGCAGTTCATTTTTGATCACCGTGCTTAGGCCACTCAGCCGTCTGACCTTCACTACCCATTAGCCTAGCAAATGGCGTCTGCATTTTCAGAACAGATCCAAAATAAAATACATACACACTTTAATATCTACACATATTAATAAATTCCATTCTGGTGGGCTCAGTGGGTCGACCTTTGCTAGTTTTTAATACCTACAGTGACTCCACATATTAGCCAAATATGAATTCTCTGCGATCTCCAGAACTGGAGATACAGAAATTGACTTTAAAACATTAAAATACATGCTTATAATGAAACATGGGAACAGGGGAACATACATTTTCAAGGTACAACAAGGTGCAAACCTCATCCCTGGACGCAGTCCAGTTAACCCCTTGTCTCTCTGGTGAGGTCAGGGGATGGCCATATGGGGTGCAACCCCTTTAATACCGGGCCACCCCCTTTCTCCCTCTACATGGGCCTCCCCAATTTGGGAACTATGTCCCGATATCACCCGTGACTACGCAGCCTTTAGACGAGACTTTCGACAGGTCTTCGATACCCCCCCACGCCAAGAAACTGCCTCTGACTCTTTGGTTGAGCTTTCTCAGGGACGTCGTTCCGTGGCCCAGTACGGCTTGGAGTTCAGGACCATAGCAGCTGAGACACGATGGGACCAGGAGGCTTTGGTCTCAGTCTTCTGGCGAGGCTTAACGGATTCCGTGAAGGACGAGCTCGCCTCACAACCCAGGCCAGGGCTTCTGGAGGAACTCATCTCCCAAGCCAATCGAGTGGAATAGCACCTTCAGGTACGCCACGTTCAGCGCCAGCTTCCCCGATTTATGCCCTTCCGTGCTCCTTCTCCCAGATTTTCTCCAACCCCAGGACCTGCCGGCTCCCCGCTACCCATTCTGGAGGCTCCTGAGCCGATGCAACTTGGAGTCCAGCGTTCCCGGACACCGATACAGCAAGCTCGCCATGCCGGTGGATTATGTTTTTACTGCGGATCCTCCGAGCATCTGGTCCGTGAATGTCCACTACGCCCGGGAAACAACCAAACCCAGTGAGTACGAAGGGGCACTCCCTGGGTGATAAATCTCCTTGTCCCCTTTCCAGGAAGGAACTTCCCAAAAAATTGACCATTCCTGTTTCCCTCTCGGGTCCCACCTTCCGCACCTCCACTGCGGCATTTATCGACTCCGGCGCGGGAGGAAATTTCATGGACCAAACCTTCTCTAAACGGAACCAGATTCCACTCGTTAGGAAGAAGTCTCCCATTGCCTTGGTTGGCATCGACAACCGTCCGCTCACCCCGGCACAAGTTTCCTTGGAGACTTGCCCCATCACCCTTTCCTCTCACTCCCACAAGGAGACCTTGGCCTTTGATGTAATCAACGCGCCCGGAACTCCAGTCACTCTCGGCTTACCTTGGTTGCAGAAGCACAATCCTCTCATCAACTGGACATCCCAAGACCCTATTACTTGGAGGTCAAGGTCAGAGGAGCCATCTCCACAAGCCATACTTCCGCATCAACTACAGGCCAATACCTCTGTTCCTGAGGTTATTCTACCTTCTGTTTACCACCAATTCCGGGATTTCTAACACCACAGAATTTAAAGATTGATATTGTAGAGTAATTTAAACTATGTTTGGAACATTTTTGAAAGATTTAAGTTTTTGTCAAAAATGGCAGTTCTTTGGTCAAAAAAAATCTCAAAGACAAGTTGGAAAACATCTTCTCATTTGAAATCCAGTTGTCCAAATAGATTTCTAACGCCACAGAACTTGAAGATTGATATTGATGAATCATTTAAACTACGTTTGAAATATTTTTGAAAGATTTTATTTTTTCTCAAAAATGACAGTTCTTTGGGTCAAAAAAACATCTCAGAGAAGGACTTCCTGTGACGTCAAGAGGAATGGCTGCCTGAGAGACTGGCTCCAGGGGCCCTCCAACGTATAACCCATAAAAATAGCAATTAAATAAACAAATCCCCCCCAAACCTTACAGCCCTGAACCCCTAAGACCAGCTGGGCAAAAGAAGTACCTTTTCCGGCGATTTGGAGAGGGGTTACTGGCGCTCTGGGAGGCCTCCTGTGAGCCCCGACCCCCGGTTGAAGTCTTCCCTGACTCACGCGAAAAAGTCAGAAGAAACACCTGAAGAAGCAGTGTGGGAGGTAGGAGAGGCGGCGGGGCTAAGCTCTGAGTGTCCCGCGGAGTCCGCTCTAACTGCGGGGCTTAGGGATCCCCCCCTGCGCGGGCTGCCTTTGAAGAGTGCCCGTAGCAGCCTCCCGTGGCCCCGAGGGGAAGCCGGAGCAGCATCAGCATCTCTCCGCTGCAGTCCCGGTCCCCGCTTCCCCCCCTTCCCCAGAATAAATTAAATAAATATACATACCCCCATCAGGCGATCCCGGCAGGGGAGAGTACCCCCTGGCTGCAGGAACTGCGAGTCCCACCACGTGGCAGCAGGGGAGGAAGCGGCCATCTAAAAGGAGCACTCCACTGAGGCACCATCTCCCCTTAAAGGGATATACAGCTGCTTGTCCCAACCATCAACTTCCAACTGCTGCCTGAGCCTCAGTGTGCCACAACCCCCTACCTCCCCAGCAACACAGCGTTGAGCCAAATAAATAAATAAATAACTACTCAGCAGCTCCAGAAACACCCCAGAAGTTCCGCAACACTCTCACACCTCCCCCCCTCAAATAAAAGGGAATAAAAATAATAAAGTGGGGATTGCCAGACCTCCGGAGATGTCCCCCAAAGAAGGCGCAATGCTGCCAAAGAACAAGCGGACCCAAAACACGGTTACTAAGTTCTTTGCACCCGCGCAATGCCAGATGGAGCCGGCCGCCGAGACCCACGAGGGTGTCGCGGACCCCGACCACGCCGGGACCAGTGTGGAGCAGACCCAATTTGAACTGCCTTAACACGGACTGCACAAAGACTTCTTTGAGGCCCTATTTAATAAAATGAGACGGGGGTTCCAGGAAGATTTGGCTTCAGCCATAGAAGGCCTCAGATCCGACGTAGATGGCCTTACCACACGTGCTGACACACTAGAAGCAAAGGTAGAGGAGGTCTGCCACACTCAATCGACAACAGAGGACAAGGTGAACAGGCTTGGTAACCTCGTGAACGAGCTAAGGGACACCCTCGACGACCAGGAAAATAGACAGAGGAGACAAAACATCCGCATCAGAAATGTGCCAGAAACAATCCTGCCGGACGCCATACAAGCATACCTGAACAAGATCTTCCTGAAGCTAGTCCCGGATCTGCAGGAGCATGAGCTACTGATGGACCGCGCCCATCGTGCCCTGGGTCCCAAATCCCCAGATCCCAACCGCCGCAGTGACATCATAGTCAAAATGCATACCTATACCGCAAAGGAGCGAATCATGACGGCTAGCAGAGGGGTGGGTGACATCCAAATAGGAGAAGACACCCTGCAGATCTTTGCTGACCTGTCCGCTTACACAATCAACAAACGCAAAGACATGGAACCCTTAACTACTATACTGAGGGCTCAAGGCATCCGCTATAGATGGGGATTCCCCTTCAAACTGGTGGTCCCCAGAAATGGACACTTTCTAACCATTATGGACCCAGAGGATATCCAGGACTTCCTTAAGGCTCTCGGAATACCCTCTCCACAAACTCAACAGCCTCCCCCAAGTGCGGCCAACAAACCCGCCTCCTCTGAGACCCCCCGTGCTTCGGAACGGCTGGCGAGCCAGAAGCAACACTAGAGCCAACTAACTTAATCTCCCGCTACGGGATGAGAGTGCCAGCTCCCCACAGAAACCTGCCTACAGCCCACACTCCCGCGGCAGACCTGCCAAGGGCCAACGAGGACTTGAGGAAGACCGCCAGAGGAACCACCCCCCCGAAGAGAGGCCAAGTCCACCCATCTACCTGATGTTCCTGCTACCTCCAATCTCGGCAACTGCCACCGCAGCACCGCATTCCCAGCGGAGAAACGCAGAGACAATCAGCGACAGATCCCCCAGCACACTGTCATCTTGAACTCAGCCAAGACCCCCCTCCACTAACCTTCATTCCCCCCACCACAACCCTTTCCTCCCCTCATTCCCCCCCCTGCCCCTTCCCCCACCCCCCCAACCATCTCCCCTTCCCCCCAACCACTCCCCCCCCTCGACCCACCCCCCTCCTGAATCCCCCTCCCTCCCCTACCTGCTCCTCCTGACCCCCCCCTCTTCCTCCCACCGCCTACCAGAGCCAGAGTCGAAGGGTGACGACCCCAACCTGGGGCCTCCAACCCCGGCGATCGTGGTACAGCCCCCCCCGAGAGAAAACCCTGGCTACCAAAGAGGACTATGCAGACTATATCTCTAACCCAAGGGGGCTCCGCAACAATCAGGTTGGATTCACCTTTTTCCCTCTGACCCCGATATGCCACCAATCTACTCCTACCCCCGCCCCTCCGCCACCACAACTGCCCCCCACCCCCTTCCCCCCTCTCCGTTCCCCTGTACCCCCCCCCACCCCTCCCCCCCAGAGGGGCCCGGACCTCGGTCCCCATCGTCACGCCAGCTCCTATACAATCCAAAAGAAGAACTATTTGCCCCCAAAATTGTGACCAAACCATTGCCCCCCCACACCACCCCCATACCCCCCAGCCCTCCCCCTACCTACTATCCACCGCCTGCCAAAGGGAGGCAAAACCCAGGACAAATATCATGTGACAGGATGCACAGAGAACCTATCAATGTCATGTATGAAAATGCTTACATCTATGTTAAAAATGTTGTGGTATAGACCCCTCCCCTTCCCCCTCCCCCCTCCCCCCTCTTCCCCCCCTTTTTCTCCCCCCACTTTTTCTCCCCCCCCCCTCCCACCCCCACATCCCCAACCAACAGAAAGGGTAACGCAGCCTCCAAAACCTTACCCCCACTCCCTCCCTCCCCCCCCAGGGCAGCCGAAGTGATGAGTAGGGAAATGTAATGAAGGCTTAAAAAAAAAAACGCAGGGCAACCAGACCCTCTGCCCCTCTCCCACCCACCCCCTGCCCCTCTCCCCTCCCCTTCCCCCCCACTCTTGACCCTCCCCATACCCCTCCCCTACAAATCAAATTAAAGAGTACTCTACGAGAGTTGAATATACCACTAAAATATGACAAAGCAGTCAGAAAGCATAACCACCCCCCCCCCACTTCCCCCTCCCCCACTCAAAGAGGCACAGGAATATGTCACTGATGAGTCCCATAGAAGGTATTCTGAGGATGTATACCACAATTGTGGGACTACAAAGACGCTGAAATGTTTAGAGTAATAACCTGATTAGACTATATCAACAAAACAACAACTGTGGAAAGAAATGCTTTACATGTTTGCACACAGGTTCTTCCTCGTTTCTTCTCTCCCTCCCCCCTCCCCCCTCCTCCCCCTACCCACCCCTACCTCCCTCCTCCTCCCCCGCTCTATATCCCTCTCCTCCCTAGTTAGTCCCATGCCCTTCAGAAGACCCAAAGGCCACACTGCACCGCAAATTTAGATGGGAGGCAGCTTTCCCCTCATTTTACTGGGAGTCTCCATTAAGCATAGTATGTTTGAGGACACGGAGGGTGTCGGACCATATACCTGGTTCTCTCTCCCATTCCACGCTTGGTGCCCTGGAAGGATCTGCAGGGGTGTTTGACCCCGCCACCTTTCTCACTGCCGTGAGAAAGGTTTCTCTTTTTGGGCCTGACAAAGGCCCGTATGTTCTTTTCTTCCCCTATGTGTCCACCCTCCCCCCCTCCAATCCGATGCCCAGAGATGTCCTATCCCTTCCCATTTACACCGATTAGGGACTTTCATCCTAGGCCTGAAGAACAAGCTCTTGTCATGGGAAACCCAGGAGCAACAGAGCCCGAAGCTCTGGGAATACCCCCCATGGGACAATGTCTTCCATTAAATTAATCTCACTTAACGTCAAAGGACTCAATTCAGTAATAAAGAGGAAGCTAGTCCTTCAGGACCTAAAGAAATCGAAGGGAGACATTGTCCTCATCCAAGAGACTCACTTCAATTCCCCAACCCCACCCAACACATTCAAAAGCGTATTTCCCCAGGCATATTTTGCATCCTCGCCAAGCAAAAAAAGAGGAGTAGCCATCCTTATACGGAATGGCGTCTCTTTTGTTTTATTCAAGTCACTCCCAGACCCAGATGGTCGGTTCCTGATACTACAGGGCACCCTGTCTGGCACCCCAATCACACTTGTAAAAATCTACTCCCCCAATGACAACCAACTCCCTTTCCTAAGAACACTCCTCCAATCCCTAGAACAGCAATCCTTCTCATCTCTGATTATCAGAGGTGACTTTAACATGGTGGCCTCACACGCACTAGACAAATCGAACCCCGCCCCCACCCTCCTCCCATCCTCTCCCACTCCATACACCATCCAATCCCATAAGAAAGCTAAGAAATTTAGTGACATCATGGAGGAATACTCACTAGTGGATATATGGAGGGCTCAGCACCAGGGTCAGAGGGACTATACCTTCTTCTCCACCCCTCATCAGTCCTCCTCGAGGATCGATTATTTTATAGGTACTAGCAACATCTTCCAGGCGTCCTCCCAGTCAAACATAGGCCCAATCACCTGGTCCGACCATGCACCAATTGAACTTACCCTATCCATACCCTTTGTGAAAAACACCCAATACAGATGGAAATTAAATGATTCCATGTTAAACTGCCCTGACACAGAAATGGCACTCCGCCAAAAGCTATCAATGTTCTTCCAAATTAGTGCAGGTTCAGTCTCCGCCCCAGCCATGCTCTGGGAGGCCTATTAAGCCTCCATCAGAGGAGACCTGATCTCAATCGCATCACACAAAAAGAAAATTTAACTCAAGCTCCAAAAAGAGATCTTAGACAAGATCACCAAGCTAGAACAGCAGCATAAAACTACGGCATCTAAAAAAACACTTAAACAACTAAATCTAGTTAGATCTGCCCTCAAACAGACCCAACTCGAGGAAGTAGAGAAGGCACTAAGGTGGTCGAAGCAAAAATTCTTCGATAAAGGCAATAAAGCTGACAGGCTTCTAGCCTCAAAATTCAGGGGCACGAGAGTCAAATCTCAGATAGCCCGCATACAGACACGAAATGGACAGACCACATACATAGAAAAAGAGATAGCACAGGAATTTGCAGACTTTTACTTGGACCTTTACAACCTTCACCCCCCAACCAAGGACCCGGTTAGCCTTAATACAATCTCACAATATCTAGAGCAATGTAACCTGCCCACCCTATCCCAGGAAGAGGTAGAGAAGTTAAATAAAAATGTCTCCCAAGAGCAACTATCTGAAGCCATTAAATCACTCAAATTAGCCAAAACCAGGGTTCCAAACATAGTTTACATTACTCTACAATATCAATCTTTAAATTCTGTGGTGTTAGAAATATATTTGAACTCCTTGATTTCAAATGAGAAGATTTTTCCCAACTAGTCTCTGAGATGATTTTTTGACCAAAGAACTGTCATTTTTGAGAAAAAATAAAATCTTTCAAAAATGTTCCAAACATAGTTTAACTTACTCTACAATATCAATCTTTAAATTCTGTGGTGTTAGAAATCTATTTGAACTCCTGGATTTAAAATGAGAAGATTTTTCCCAACTAGTCTCTGAGATGTTTTTTTGACCAAAGAACTGTCATTTTTGAGAAAAAATTAAATCTTTCAAAAATATTTCAAACATAGTTTAAATGATTCTACAATATCAATCTTCAAGTTCTGTGGCGTTAGAAATCTATTTGGACAACTGGATTTCAAATGAGAAGATGTTTTCCAACTTGTCTTTGAGATTTTTTTTGACCAAAGAACTGCCATTTTTGACAAAAACTGAAACCTTTCAAAAATGTTCCAAACAGTTAAAATTACTCTACAATATCAATCTTTAAATTCTGTGGTGTTAGAACCTTATTTGAACTCCTGGATTTCAAATGAGAAGATTTTTCCCAACTAGTCTCTGAGATGTTTTTTTGACCAAAGAACTGTCATTTTTGAGAAAAAATTAAATCTTTCAAAAATATTTCAAACATAGTTTAAATGATTCTACAATATCAATCTTCAAGTTCTGCGGCGTTAGAAATCTATTTGGACAACTGGATTTCTACTGAGAAGATGTTTTCCAATTTGTCTTTGAGATTTTTTTTGACCAAAGAACTGCCATTTTTGACAAAAACTGAAACCTTTCAAAAATGTTCCAAACATAGTTAAAATTACTCTACAATATCAATCTTTAAATTCTGTGTTGTTAGAACCCTATTTGAACTCCGGGATTTCAAATGAGAAGATTTTTCCCAACTAGTCTCTGAGATGTTTTTTTGACCAAAGAACTGTCATTTTTGAGAAAAAATTAAATCTTTCAAAAATATTTCAAACATAGTTTAAATGATTCTACAATATCAATCTTCAAGTTCTGTGGCGTTCGAAATCTATTTGGACAACTGGATTTCTACTAAGAAGATTTTTACCAACTTGTCTTTGAGATTTTTTTTGACCAAAGAACTGCCATTTTTGACAAAAACTGAAACCTTTCAAAAATGTTCCAAACAGTTAAAATTACTCTACAATATCAATCTATAAATTCTGTGGTGTTAGAACGCTATTTGAACTCCTGGATTTCAAATGAGAAGATTTTTCCCAACTAGTCTCTGAGATGTTTTTTTGACCAAAGAACTGCCATTTTTGAGAAAAAATTAAATCTTTCAAAAATATTTCAAACATACTGCTGCGGCCAAGTTTATTCGAGCATTTGCCCGTTCTTGGCCGCAGCAGTATCCTGGCGCGTGCCGCAGGGTGACGGGCGTGCGCCGAAGCAGCGGAAGAGCGCCCTCCGATCGGGGTGCTCTCCCTACCGCTGCCAGGTCCGCCGGGTCCCCCGGAACCCCCTGCCGCCGTCCCGCGATCGCGAGACACCAGGGCTCCCTCGGGGAGCCCTGGACGCGCGTGCAGGGAGTGCTGGCACCCGATGATGTGTGACCGCGCATCGGTGATGCGCGGCACGCTGAGGGAGTGCGGCTCGCAAGCCGGGACATTTCCCGGCTTGCGGAATGAGCCGCACTCGGATAAACTGTGTCGGCAGTGTAGTTTAAATGATTCTACAATACCAATCTTCAAGTTCTGTGGCGTTAGAAATCTATTTGGACAACTGGATTTCAACTGAGAAGATGTTTTCCAACTTGTCTTTGAGATTTTTTTTGACCAAAGAACTGCCATTTTTGACAAAAACTGAAACCTTTCAAAAATGTTCCAAACATAGTTAAAATTACTCTACAATATCAATCTTTAAATTCTGTGGTGTTAGAACCCTATTTGAAATCCTGGATTTCAAATGAGAAGATTTTTCCCAACTAGTCTCTGAGATGTTTTTTTGACCAAAGAACTGCCATTTTTGACAAAAACTGAAACCTTTCAAAAATGTTCCAAACATAGTTAAAATTACTCTACAATATCAATCTTTAAATTCTGTGGTGTTAGAACCCTATTTGAACTCCTGGATTTCAAATGAGAAGATTTTTCCAAACTAGTCTTTGAGAAGTTTTTTTGACCAAAGAACTGTCATTTTTGAGAAAAATTAAATCTTTCAAAAATATTTCAAACATAGTTTAAATGATTCTACAATATCAATCTTCAAGTTCTGTGGCGTTCGAAATCAATTTGGACAACTGGATTTCAACTGAGAAGATGTTTTCCAACTTGTCTTTGAGATTTTTTTTGACCAAAGAACTGCCATTTTTGACAAAAACTGAAACCTTTCAAAAATGTTCCAAACATAGTTAAAATTACTCTACAATATCAATCTTTAAATTCTGTGGTGTTAGAACCCTATTTGAACTCCGGGATTTCAAATGAGAAGATGTTTCCCAACTAGTCTCTGAGATGTTTTTTTGACCAAAGAACTGTCATTTTTGAGAAAAAAATAAATCTTTCAAAAATATTTCAAACATAGTTTAAATGATTCTACAATATCAATCTTCAAGTTCTGTGGCGTTCGAAATCAATTTGGACAACTGGATTTCAACTGAGAAGATGTTTTCCAACTTGTCTTTGAGATTTTTTTTGACCAAAGAACTGCCATTTTTGACAAAAACTGAAACCTTTCAAAAATGTTCCAAACATAGTTAAAATTACTCTACAATATCAATCTTTAAATTCTGTGGTGTTAGAACCCTATTTGAACTCCTGGATTTCAAATGAGAAGATTTTTCCCAACTAGTCTCTGAGATGTTTTTTTGACCAAAGAACTGTAATTTTTGAGAAAAATTAAATCTTTCAAAAATATTTCAAACATAGTTTAAATGATTCTACAATATCAATCTTTAAGTTCTGTGGCGTTAGAAATCTATTTGGACAACTGGATTTCAAATGAGAAGATGTTTTCCAACTTGTCTTTGAGATTTTTTTTGACCAAAGAACTGCCATTTTTGACAAAAACTGAAACCTTTCAAAAATGTTCCAAACATAGTTAAAATTACTCTACAATATCAATCTTTAAATTCTGTGGTGTTAGAACCCTATTTGAACTCCTGGATTTCAAATGAGAAGATTTTTCCCAACTAGTCTCTGAGATTTTTTTTGACCAAAGAACTGTCATTTTTGAGAAAAAATTAAATCTTTCAAAAATATTTCAATGATTCTACAATATCAATCTTCAAGTTCTGTGGCGTTCGAAATCTATTTGGACAACTGGATTTCAACTGAGAAGATGTTTTCCAACTTGTCTTTGAGATTTTTTTTGACCAAAGAACTGCCATTTTTGACAAAAACTGAAACCTTTCAAAAATGTTCCAAACATAGTTAAAATTACTCTACAATATCAATCTTTAAATTCTGTGGTGTTAGAACCCTATTTGAACTCCTGGATTTCAAATGAGAAGATTTTTCCCAACTAGTCTCTGAGATTTTTTTTGACCAAAGAACTGTCATTTTTGAGAAAAAATTAAATCTTTCAAAAATATTTCAATGATTCTACAATATCAATCTTCAAGTTCTGTGGCGTTCGAAATCTATTTGGACAACTGGATTTCAACTGAGAAGATGTTTTCCAACTTGTCTTTGAGATTTTTTTTGACCAAAGAACTGCCATTTTTGACAAAAACTGAAACCTTTCAAAAATGTTCCAAACATAGTTAAAATTACTCTACAATATCAATCTTAAAATTCTGTGGTGTTAGAACCCTATTTGAAATCCTGGATTTCAAATGAGAAGATTTTTCCCAACTAGTCTCTGAGATGTTTTTTTGACCAAAGAACTGCCATTTTTGACAAAAACTGAAACCTTTCAAAAATGTTCCAAACATAGTTAAAATTACTCTACAATATCAATCTTTAAATTCTGTGGTGTTAGAACCCTATTTGAACTCCTGGATTTCAAATGAGAAGATTTTTCCCAACTAGTCTTTGAGATGTTTTTTTGACCAAAGAACTGTCATTTTTGAGAAAAATTAAATCTTTCAAAAATATTTCAAACATAGTTTAAATGATTCTACAATATCAATCTTCAAGTTCTGTGGCGTTCAAAATCAATTTGGACAACTGGATTTCAACTGAGAAGATGTTTTCCAACTTGTCTTTGAGATTTTTTTTGACCAAAGAACTGCCATTTTTGACAAAAACTGAAACCTTTCAAAAATGTTCCAAACATAGTTAAAATTACTCTACAATATCAATCTTTAAATTCTGTGGTGTTAGAACCTTATTTGAACTCCTGGATTTCAAATGAGAAGATTTTTCCCAACTAGTCTCTGAGATTTTTTTTGACCAAAGAACTGTCATTTTTGAGAAAAAATTAAATCTTTCAAAAATATTTCAAACATAGTTTAAATGATTCTACAATATCAATCTTCAAGTTCTGTGGCGTTCGAAATCTATTTGGACAACTGGATTTCAACTGAGAAGATGTTTTCCAACTTGTCTTTGAGATTTTTTTTGACCAAAGAACTGCCATTTTTGACAAAAACTGAAACCTTTCAAAAATGTTCCAAACATAGTTAAAATTACTCTACAATATCAATCTTTAAATTCTGTGGTGTTAGAACCCTATTTGAACTCCGGGATTTCAAATGAGAAGATTTTTCCCAACTTGTCTCTGAGATGTTTTTTTGACCAAAGAACTGTCATTTTTGAGAAAAAAATAAATCTTTCAAAAATATTTCAATGATTCTACAATATCAATCTTCAAGTTCTGTGGCGTTCGAAATCTATTTGGACAACTGGATTTCAACTGAGAAGATGTTTTCCAACTTGTCTTTGAGATTTTTTTTGACCAAAGAACTGCCATTTTTGACAAAAACTGAAACCTTTCAAAAATGTTCCAAACATAGTTAAAATTACTCTACAATATCAATCTTTAAATTCTGTGGTGTTAGAACCCTATTTGAAATCCTGGATTTCAAATGAGAAGATTTTTCCCAACTAGTCTCTGAGATGTTTTTTTGACCAAAGAACTGCCATTTTTGACAAAAACTGAAACCTTTCAAAAATGTTCCAAACATAGTTAAAATTACTCTACAATATCAATCTTTAAATTCTGTGGTGTTAGAACCCTATTTGAACTCCTGGATTTCAAATGAGAAGATTTTTCCCAACTAGTATTTGAGATGTTTTTTTGACCAAAGAACTGTCATTTTTGAGAAAAATTAAATCTTTCAAAAATATTTCAAACATAGTTTAAATGATTCTACAATATCAATCTTCAAGTTCTGTGGCGTTCGAAATCAATTTGGACAACTGGATTTCAACTGAGAAGATGTTTTCCAACTTGTCTTTGAGATTTTTTTTGACCAAAGAACTGCCATTTTTGACAAAAACTGAAACCTTTCAAAAATGTTCCAAACATAGTTAAAATTACTCTACAATATCAATCTTTAAATTCTGTGGTGTTAGAACCCTATTTGAACTCCTGGATTTCAAATGAGAAGATTTTTCCCAACTAGTCTCTGAGATGTTTTTTTGACCAAAGAACTGTCATTTTTGAGAAAAATTAAATCTTTCAAAAATATTTCAAACATAGTTTAAATGATTCTACAATATCAATCTTCAAGTTCTGTGGCGTTCGAAATCTATTTGGACAACTGGATTTCAACTGAGAAGATGTTTTCCAACTTGTCTTTGAGATTTTTTTTGACCAAAGAACTGCCATTTTTGACAAAAACTGAAACCTTTCAAAAATGTTCCAAACATAGTTAAAATTACTCTACAATATCAATCTTTAAATTCTGTGGTGTTAGAACCCTATTTGAACTCCGGGATTTCAAATGAGAAGATTTTTCCCAACTAGTCTCTGAGATATTTTTTTGACCAAAGAACTGTCATTTTTGAGAAAAAAATAAATCTTTCAAAAATATTTCAAACATAGTTTAAATGATTCTACAATATCAATCTTCAAGTTCTGTGGCGTTCGAAATCTATTTGGACAACTGGATTTCAACTGAGAAGATGTTTTCCAACTTGTCTTTGAGATTTTTTTTGACCAAAGAACTGCCATTTTTGACAAAAACTGAAACCTTTCAAAAATGTTCCAAACATAGTTAAAATTACTCTACAATATCAATCTTTAAATTCTGTGGTGTTAGAACCCTATTTGAAATCCTGGATTTCAAATGAGAAGATTTTTCCCAACTAGTCTCTGAGATGTTTTTTTGACCAAAGAACTGCCATTTTTGACAAAAACTGAAACCTTTCAAAAATGTTCCAAACATAGTTAAAATTACTCTACAATATCAATCTTTAAATTCTGTGGTGTTAGAACCCTATTTGAACTCCGGGATTTCAAATGAGAAGATTTTTCCCAACTAGTCTCTGAGATGTTTTTTTGACCAAAGAACTGTCATTTTTGAGAAAAAAATAAATCTTTCAAAAATATTTCAATGATTCTACAATATCAATCTTCAAGTTCTGTGGCGTTCGAAATCAATTTGGACAACTGGATTTCAACTGAGAAGATGTTTTCCAACTTGTCTTTGAGATTTTTTTTGACCAAAGAACTGCCATTTTTGACAAAAACTGAAACCTTTCAAAAATGTTCCAAACATAGTTAAAATTACTCTACAATATCAATCTTTAAATTCTGTGGTGTTAGAACCCTATTTGAACTCCGGGATTTCAAATGAGAAGATTTTTCCCAACTAGTCTCTGAGATGTTTTTTTGACCAAAGAACTGCCATTTTTGACAAAAACTGAAACCTTTCAAAAATGTTCCAAACATAGTTAAAATTACTCTACAATATCAATCTTTAAATTCTGTGGTGTTAGAACCCTATTTGAACTCCTGGATTTCAAATGAGAAGATTTTTCCCAACTAGTCTTTGAGATGTTTTTTTGACCAAAGAACTGTCATTTTTGAGAAAAATTAAATCTTTCAAAAATATTTCAAACATAGTTTAAATGATTCTACAATATCAATCTTCAAGTTCTGTGGCGTTCGAAATCAATTTGGACAACTGGATTTCAACTGAGAAGATGTTTTCCAACTTGTCTTTGAGATTTTTTTTGACCAAAGAACTGCCATTTTTGACAAAAACTGAAACCTTTCAAAAATGTTCCAAACATAGTTAAAATTACTCTACAATATCAATCTTTAAATTCTGTGGTGTTAGAACCCTATTTGAACTCCTGGATTTCAAATGAGAAGATTTTTCCCAACTAGTCTCTGAGATTTTTTTTGACCAAAGAACTGTCATTTTTGAAAAAAAATTAAATCTTTCAAAAATATTTCAAACATAGTTTAAATGATTCTACAATATCAATCTTCAAGTTCTGTGGCGTTCGAAATCTATTTGGACAACTGGATTTCAACTGAGAAGATGTTTTCCAACTTGTCTTTGAGATTTTTTTTGACCAAAGAACTGCCATTTTTGACAAAAACTGAAACCTTTCAAAAATGTTCCAAACATAGTTAAAATTACTCTACAATATCAATCTTTAAATTCTGTGGTGTTAGAACCCTATTTGAACTCCGGGATTTCAAATGAGAAGATTTTTCCCAACTAGTCTCTGAGATATTTTTTTGACCAAAGAACTGTCATTTTTGAGAAAAAAATAAATCTTTCAAAAATATTTCAAACATAGTTTAAATGATTCTACAATATCAATCTTCAAGTTCTGTGGCGTTCGAAATCTATTTGGACAACTGGATTTCAACTGAGAAGATGTTTTCCAACTTGTCTTTGAGATTTTTTTTGACCAAAGAACTGCCATTTTTGACAAAAACTGAAACCTTTCAAAAATGTTCCAAACATAGTTAAAATTACTCTACAATATCAATCTTTAAATTCTGTGGTGTTAGAACCCTATTTGAAATCCTGGATTTCAAATGAGAAGATTTTTCCCAACTAGTCTCTGAGATGTTTTTTTGACCAAAGAACTGCCATTTTTGACAAAAACTGAAACCTTTCAAAAATGTTCCAAACATAGTTAAAATTACTCTACAATATCAATCTTTAAATTCTGTGGTGTTAGAACCCTATTTGAACTCCGGGATTTCAAATGAGAAGATTTTTCCCAACTAGTCTCTGAGATGTTTTTTTGACCAAAGAACTGTCATTTTTGAGAAAAAAATAAATCTTTCAAAAATATTTCAATGATTCTACAATATCAATCTTCAAGTTCTGTGGCGTTCGAAATCTATTTGGACAACTGGATTTCAACTGAGAAGATGTTTTCCAACTTGTCTTTGAGATTTTTTTTGACCAAAGAACTGCCATTTTTGACAAAAACTGAAACCTTTCAAAAATGTTCCAAACATAGTTAAAATTACTCTACAATATCAATCTTTAAATTCTGTGGTGTTAGAACCCTATTTGAACTCCGGGATTTCAAATGAGAATATTTTTCCCAACTAGTCTTTGAGATGTTTTTTTGACCAAAGAACTGTCATTTTTGAGAAAAATTAAATCTTTCAAAAATATTTCAAACATAGTTTAAATGATTCTACAATATCAATCTTCAAGTTCTGTGGCGTTCGAAATCAATTTGGACAACTGGATTTCAACTGAGAAGATGTTTTCCAACTTGTCTTTGAGATTTTTTTTGACCAAAGAACTGCCATTTTTGACAAAAACTGAAACCTTTCAAAAATGTTCCAAACATAGTTAAAATTACTCTACAATATCAATCTTTAAATTCTGTGGTGTTAGAACCCTATTTGAACTCCTGGATTTCAAATGAGAAGATTTTTCCCAACTAGTCTCTGAGATTTTTTTTGACCAAAGAACTGTCATTTTTGAAAAAAAAATAAATCTTTCAAAAATATTTCAAACATAGTTTAAATGATTCTACAATATCAATCTTCAAGTTCTGTGGCGTTCGAAATCTATTTGGACAACTGGATTTCAACTGAGAAGATGTTTTCCAACTTGTCTTTGAGATTTTTTTTGACCAAAGAACTGCCATTTTTGACAAAAACTGAAACCTTTCAAAAATGTTCCAAACATAGTTAAAATTACTCTACAATATCAATCTTTAAATTCTGTGGTGTTAGAACCCTATTTGAACTCCGGGATTTCAAATGAGAAGATTTTTCCCAACTAGTCTCTGAGATGTTTTTTTGACCAAAGAACTGCCATTTTTGACAAAAACTGAAACCTTTCAAAAATGTTCCAAACATAGTTAAAATTACTCTACAATATCAATCTTTAAATTCTGTGGTGTTAGAACCCTATTTGAACTCCTGGATTTCAAATGAGAAGATTTTTCCCAACTAGTCTCTGAGATTTTTTTTGACCAAAGAACTGTCATTTTTGAAAAAAAATTAAATCTTTCAAAAATATTTCAAACATAGTTTAAATGATTCTACAATATCAATCTTCAAGTTCTGTGGCGTTCGAAATCTATTTGGACAACTGGATTTCAACTGAGAAGATGTTTTCCAACTTGTCTTTGAGATTTTTTTTGACCAAAGAACTGCCATTTTTGACAAAAACTGAAACCTTTCAAAAATGTTCCAAACATAGTTAAAATTACTCTACAATATCAATCTTTAAATTCTGTGGTGTTAGAACCCTATTTGAACTCCGGGATTTCAAATGAGAATATTTTTCCCAACTAGTCTCTGAGATGTTTTTTTGACCAAAGAACTGTCATTTTTGAGAAAAAAATAAATCTTTCAAAAATATTTCAATGATTCTACAATATCAATCTTCAAGTTCTGTGGCGTTCGAAATCTATTTGGACAACTGGATTTCAACTGAGAAGATGTTTTCCAACTTGTCTTTGAGATTTTTTTTGACCAAAGAACTGCCATTTTTGACAAAAACTGAAACCTTTCAAAAATGTTCCAAACATAGTTAAAATTACTCTACAATATCAATCTTTAAATTCTGTGGTGTTAGAACCCTATTTGAACTCCGGGATTTCAAATGAGAATATTTTTCCCAACTAGTCTCTGAGATGTTTTTTTGACCAAAGAACTGTCATTTTTGAGAAAAATTAAATCTTTCAAAAATATTTCAAACATAGTTTAAATGATTCTACAATATCAATCTTCAAGTTCTGTGGCGTTCGAAATCAATTTGGACAACTGGATTTCAACTGAGAAGATGTTTTCCAACTTGTCTTTGAGATTTTTTTTGACCAAAGAACTGCCATTTTTGACAAAAACTGAAACCTTTCAAAAATGTTCCAAACATAGTTAAAATTACTCTACAATATCAATCTTTAAATTCTGTGGTGTTAGAACCCTATTTGAACTCCTGGATTTCAAATGAGAAGATTTTTCCCAACTAGTCTCTGAGATTTTTTTTGACCAAAGAACTGTCATTTTTGAAAAAAAAATAAATCTTTCAAAAATATTTCAAACATAGTTTAAATGATTCTACAATATCAATCTTCAAGTTCTGTGGCGTTCGAAATCTATTTGGACAACTGGATTTCAACTGAGAAGATGTTTTCCAACTTGTCTTTGAGATTTTTTTTGACCAAAGAACTGCCATTTTTGACAAAAACTGAAACCTTTCAAAAATGTTCCAAACATAGTTAAAATTACTCTACAATATCAATCTTTAAATTCTGTGGTGTTAGAACCCTATTTGAACTCCGGGATTTCAAATGAGAAGATTTTTCCCAACTAGTCTCTGAGATGTTTTTTTGACCAAAGAACTGCCATTTTTGACAAAAACTGAAACCTTTCAAAAATGTTCCAAACATAGTTAAAATTACTCTACAATATCAATCTTTAAATTCTGTGGTGTTAGAACCCTATTTGAACTCCTGGATTTCAAATGAGAAGATTTTTCCCAACTAGTCTCTGAGATTTTTTTTGACCAAAGAACTGTCATTTTTGAAAAAAAATTAAATCTTTCAAAAATATTTCAAACATAGTTTAAATGATTCTACAATATCAATCTTCAAGTTCTGTGGCGTTCGAAATCTATTTGGACAACTGGATTTCAACTGAGAAGATGTTTTCCAACTTGTCTTTGAGATTTTTTTTGACCAAAGAACTGCCATTTTTGACAAAAACTGAAACCTTTCAAAAATGTTCCAAACATAGTTAAAATTACTCTACAATATCAATCTTTAAATTCTGTGGTGTTAGAACCCTATTTGAACTCCGGGATTTCAAATGAGAATATTTTTCCCAACTAGTCTCTGAGATGTTTTTTTGACCAAAGAACTGTCATTTTTGAGAAAAAAATAAATCTTTCAAAAATATTTCAATGATTCTACAATATCAATCTTCAAGTTCTGTGGCGTTCAAAATCTATTTGGACAACTGGATTTCAACTGAGAAGATGTTTTCCAACTTGTCTTTGAGATTTTTTTTGACCAAAGAACTGCCATTTTTGACAAAAACTGAAACCTTTCAAAAATGTTCCAAACATAGTTAAAATTACTCTACAATATCAATCTTTAAATTCTGTGGTGTTAGAACCCTATTTGAACTCCGGGATTTCAAATGAGAAGATTTTTCCCAACTAGTCTCTGAGATGTTTTTTTGACCAAAGAACTGTCATTTTTGAGAAAAAAATAAATCTTTCAAAAATATTTCAATGATTCTACAATATCAATCTTCAAGTTCTGTGGCGTTCGAAATCTATTTGGACAACTGGATTTCAACTGAGAAGATGTTTTCCAACTTGTCTTTGAGATTTTTTTTGACCAAAGAACTGCCATTTTGACAAAAACTGAAACCTTTCAAAAATGTTCCAAACATAGTTAAAATTACTCTACAATATCAATCTTTAAATTCTGTGGTGTTAGAACCCTATTTGAACTCCGGGATTTCAAATGAGAAGATTTTTCCCAACTAGTCTCTGAGATATTTTTTTGACCAAAGAACTGTCATTTTTGAGAAAAAAATAAATCTTTCAAAAATATTTCAAACATAGTTTAAATGATTCTACAATATCAATCTTCAAGTTCTGTGGCGTTCGAAATCTATTTGGACAACTGGATTTCAACTGAGAAGATGTTTTCCAACTTGTCTTTGAGATTTTTTTTGACCAAAGAACTGCCATTTTTGACAAAAACTGAAACCTTTCAAAAATGTTCCAAACATAGTTAAAATTACTCTACAATATCAATCTTTAAATTCTGTGGTGTTAGAACCCTATTTGAAATCCTGGATTTCAAATGAGAAGATTTTTCCCAACTAGTCTCTGAGATGTTTTTTTGACCAAAGAACTGCCATTTTTGACAAAAACTGAAACCTTTCAAAAATGTTCCAAACATAGTTAAAATTACTCTACAATATCAATCTTTAAATTCTGTGGTGTTAGAACCCTATTTGAACTCCGGGATTTCAAATGAGAAGATTTTTCCCAACTAGTCTTTGAGATGTTTTTTTGACCAAAGAACTGTCATTTTTGAGAAAAATTAAATCTTTCAAAAATATTTCAAACATAGTTTAAATGATTCTACAATATCAATCTTCAAGTTCTGTGGCGTTCGAAATCAATTTGGACAACTGGATTTCAACTGAGAAGATGTTTTCCAACTTGTCTTTGAGATTTTTTTTGACCAAAGAACTGCCATTTTTGACAAAAACTGAAACCTTTCAAAAATGTTCCAAACATAGTTAAAATTACTCTACAATATCAATCTTTAAATTCTGTGGTGTTAGAACCCTATTTGAACTCCTGGATTTCAAATGAGAAGATTTTTCCCAACTAGTCTCTGAGATTTTTTTTGACCAAAGAACTGTCATTTTTGAAAAAAAAATAAATCTTTCAAAAATATTTCAAACATAGTTTAAATGATTCTACAATATCAATCTTCAAGTTCTGTGGCGTTCGAAATCTATTTGGACAACTGGATTTCAACTGAGAAGATGTTTTCCAACTTGTCTTTGAGATTTTTTTTGACCAAAGAACTGCCATTTTTGACAAAAACTGAAACCTTTCAAAAATGTTCCAAACATAGTTAAAATTACTCTACAATATCAATCTTTAAATTCTGTGGTGTTAGAACCCTATTTGAACTCCGGGATTTCAAATGAGAAGATTTTTCCCAACTAGTCTCTGAGATGTTTTTTTGACCAAAGAACTGCCATTTTTGACAAAAACTGAAACCTTTCAAAAATGTTCCAAACATAGTTAAAATTACTCTACAATATCAATCTTTAAATTCTGTGGTGTTAGAACCCTATTTGAACTCCTGGATTTCAAATGAGAAGATTTTTCCCAACTAGTCTCTGAGATTTTTTTTGACCAAAGAACTGTCATTTTTGAAAAAAAATTAAATCTTTCAAAAATATTTCAAACATAGTTTAAATGATTCTACAATATCAATCTTCAAGTTCTGTGGCGTTCGAAATCTATTTGGACAACTGGATTTCAACTGAGAAGATGTTTTCCAACTTGTCTTTGAGATTTTTTTTGACCAAAGAACTGCCATTTTTGACAAAAACTGAAACCTTTCAAAAATGTTCCAAACATAGTTAAAATTACTCTACAATATCAATCTTTAAATTCTGTGGTGTTAGAACCCTATTTGAACTCCGGGATTTCAAATGAGAATATTTTTCCCAACTAGTCTCTGAGATGTTTTTTTGACCAAAGAACTGTCATTTTTGAGAAAAAAATAAATCTTTCAAAAATATTTCAATGATTCTACAATATCAATCTTCAAGTTCTGTGGCGTTCGAAATCTATTTGGACAACTGGATTTCAACTGAGAAGATGTTTTCCAACTTGTCTTTGAGATTTTTTTTGACCAAAGAACTGCCATTTTTGACAAAAACTGAAACCTTTCAAAAATGTTCCAAACATAGTTAAAATTACTCTACAATATCAATCTTTAAATTCTGTGGTGTTAGAACCCTATTTGAACTCCGGGATTTCAAATGAGAATATTTTTCCCAACTAGTCTCTGAGATGTTTTTTTGACCAAAGAACTGTCATTTTTGAGAAAAATTAAATCTTTCAAAAATATTTCAAACATAGTTTAAATGATTCTACAATATCAATCTTCAAGTTCTGTGGCGTTCGAAATCAATTTGGACAACTGGATTTCAACTGAGAAGATGTTTTCCAACTTGTCTTTGAGATTTTTTTTGACCAAAGAACTGCCATTTTTGACAAAAACTGAAACCTTTCAAAAATGTTCCAAACATAGTTAAAATTACTCTACAATATCAATCTTTAAATTCTGTGGTGTTAGAACCCTATTTGAACTCCTGGATTTCAAATGAGAAGATTTTTCCCAACTAGTCTCTGAGATTTTTTTTGACCAAAGAACTGTCATTTTTGAAAAAAAAATAAATCTTTCAAAAATATTTCAAACATAGTTTAAATGATTCTACAATATCAATCTTCAAGTTCTGTGGCGTTCGAAATCTATTTGGACAACTGGATTTCAACTGAGAAGATGTTTTCCAACTTGTCTTTGAGATTTTTTTTGACCAAAGAACTGCCATTTTTGACAAAAACTGAAACCTTTCAAAAATGTTCCAAACATAGTTAAAATTACTCTACAATATCAATCTTTAAATTCTGTGGTGTTAGAACCCTATTTGAACTCCGGGATTTCAAATGAGAAGATTTTTCCCAACTAGTCTCTGAGATGTTTTTTTGACCAAAGAACTGCCATTTTTGACAAAAACTGAAACCTTTCAAAAATGTTCCAAACATAGTTAAAATTACTCTACAATATCAATCTTTAAATTCTGTGGTGTTAGAACCCTATTTGAACTCCTGGATTTCAAATGAGAAGATTTTTCCCAACTAGTCTCTGAGATTTTTTTTGACCAAAGAACTGTCATTTTTGAAAAAAAATTAAATCTTTCAAAAATATTTCAAACATAGTTTAAATGATTCTACAATATCAATCTTCAAGTTCTGTGGCGTTCGAAATCTATTTGGACAACTGGATTTCAACTGAGAAGATGTTTTCCAACTTGTCTTTGAGATTTTTTTTGACCAAAGAACTGCCATTTTTGACAAAAACTGAAACCTTTCAAAAATGTTCCAAACATAGTTAAAATTACTCTACAATATCAATCTTTAAATTCTGTGGTGTTAGAACCCTATTTGAACTCCGGGATTTCAAATGAGAATATTTTTCCCAACTAGTCTCTGAGATGTTTTTTTGACCAAAGAACTGTCATTTTTGAGAATAAAATAAATCTTTCAAAAATATTTCAATGATTCTACAATATCAATCTTCAAGTTCTGTGGCGTTCAAAATCTATTTGGACAACTGGATTTCAACTGAGAAGATGTTTTCCAACTTGTCTTTGAGATTTTTTTTGACCAAAGAACTGCCATTTTTGACAAAAACTGAAACCTTTCAAAAATGTTCCAAACATAGTTAAAATTACTCTACAATATCAATCTTTAAATTCTGTGGTGTTAGAACCCTATTTGAACTCCGGGATTTCAAATGAGAATATTTTTCCCAACTAGTCTCTGAGATGTTTTTTTGACCAAAGAACTGTCATTTTTGAGAAAAAAATAAATCTTTCAAAAATATTTCAATGATTCTACAATATCAATCTTCAAGTTCTGTGGCGTTCGAAATCTATTTGGACAACTGGATTTCAACTGAGAAGATGTTTTCCAACTTGTCTTTGAGATTTTTTTTGACCAAAGAACTGCCATTTTGACAAAAACTGAAACCTTTCAAAAATGTTCCAAACATAGTTAAAATTACTCTACAATATCAATCTTTAAATTCTGTGGTGTTAGAACCCTATTTGAACTCCGGGATTTCAAATGAGAAGATTTTTCCCAACTAGTCTCTGAGATATTTTTTTGACCAAAGAACTGTCATTTTTGAGAAAAAAATAAATCTTTCAAAAATATTTCAAACATAGTTTAAATGATTCTACAATATCAATCTTCAAGTTCTGTGGCGTTCGAAATCTATTTGGACAACTGGATTTCAACTGAGAAGATGTTTTCCAACTTGTCTTTGAGATTTTTTTTGACCAAAGAACTGCCATTTTTGACAAAAACTGAAACCTTTCAAAAATGTTCCAAACATAGTTAAAATTACTCTACAATATCAATCTTTAAATTCTGTGGTGTTAGAACCCTATTTGAAATCCTGGATTTCAAATGAGAAGATTTTTCCCAACTAGTCTCTGAGATGTTTTTTTGACCAAAGAACTGCCATTTTTGACAAAAACTGAAACCTTTCAAAAATGTTCCAAACATAGTTAAAATTACTCTACAATATCAATCTTTAAATTCTGTGGTGTTAGAACCCTATTTGAACTCCGGGATTTCAAATGAGAAGATTTTTCCCAACTAGTCTCTGAGATGTTTTTTTGACCAAAGAACTGTCATTTTTGAGAAAAAAATAAATCTTTCAAAAATATTTCAATGATTCTACAATATCAATCTTCAAGTTCTGTGGCGTTCGAAATCTATTTGGACAACTGGATTTCAACTGAGAAGATGTTTTCCAACTTGTCTTTGAGATTTTTTTTGACCAAAGAACTGCCATTTTTGACAAAAACTGAAACCTTTCAAAAATGTTCCAAACATAGTTAAAATTACTCTACAATATCAATCTTTAAATTCTGTGGTGTTAGAACCCTATTTGAAATCCTGGATTTCAAATGAGAAGATTTTTCCCAACTAGTCTCTGAGATGTTTTTTTGACCAAAGAACTGCCATTTTTGACAAAAACTGAAACCTTTCAAAAATGTTCCAAACATAGTTAAAATTACTCTACAATATCAATCTTTAAATTCTGTGGTGTTAGAACCCTATTTGAACTCCGGGATTTCAAATGAGAAGATTTTTCCCAACTAGTCTTTGAGATGTTTTTTTGACCAAAGAACTGTCATTTTTGAGAAAAATTAAATCTTTCAAAAATATTTCAAACATAGTTTAAATGATTCTACAATATCAATCTTCAAGTTCTGTGGCGTTCGAAATCAATTTGGACAACTGGATTTCAACTGAGAAGATGTTTTCCAACTTGTCTTTGAGATTTTTTTTGACCAAAGAACTGCCATTTTTGACAAAAACTGAAACCTTTCAAAAATGTTCCAAACATAGTTAAAATTACTCTACAATATCAATCTTTAAATTCTGTGGTGTTAGAACCCTATTTGAACTCCTGGATTTCAAATGAGAAGATTTTTCCCAACTAGTCTCTGAGATTTTTTTTGACCAAAGAACTGTCATTTTTGGAAAAAAAATAAATCTTTCAAAAATATTTCAAACATAGTTTAAATGATTCTACAATATCAATCTTCAAGTTCTGTGGCGTTCGAAATCTATTTGGACAACTGGATTTCAACTGAGAAGATGTTTTCCAACTTGTCTTTGAGATTTTTTTTGACCAAAGAACTGCCATTTTTGACAAAAACTGAAACCTTTCAAAAATGTTCCAAACATAGTTAAAATTACTCTACAATATCAATCTTTAAATTCTGTGGTGTTAGAACCCTATTTGAACTCCGGGATTTCAAATGAGAAGATTTTTCCCAACTAGTCTCTGAGATGTTTTTTTGACCAAAGAACTGCCATTTTTGACAAAAACTGAAACCTTTCAAAAATGTTCCAAACATAGTTAAAATTACTCTACAATATCAATCTTTAAATTCTGTGGTGTTAGAACCCTATTTGAACTCCTGGATTTCAAATGAGAAGATTTTTCCCAACTAGTCTTTGAGATGTTTTTTTGACCAAAGAACTGTCATTTTTGAGAAAAATTAAATCTTTCAAAAATATTTCAAACATAGTTTAAATGATTCTACAATATCAATCTTCAAGTTCTGTGGCGTTCGAAATCAATTTGGACAACTGGATTTCAACTGAGAAGATGTTTTCCAACTTGTCTTTGAGATTTTTTTTGACCAAAGAACTGCCATTTTTGACAAAAACTGAAACCTTTCAAAAATGTTCCAAACATAGTTAAAATTACTCTACAATATCAATCTTTAAATTCTGTGGTGTTAGAACCCTATTTGAACTCCTGGATTTCAAATGAGAAGATTTTTCCCAACTAGTCTCTGAGATTTTTTTTGACCAAAGAACTGTCATTTTTGAAAAAAAATTAAATCTTTCAAAAATATTTCAAACATAGTTTAAATGATTCTACAATATCAATCTTCAAGTTCTGTGGCGTTCGAAATCTATTTGGACAACTGGATTTCAACTGAGAAGATGTTTTCCAACTTGTCTTTGAGATTTTTTTTGACCAAAGAACTGCCATTTTTGACAAAAACTGAAACCTTTCAAAAATGTTCCAAACATAGTTAAAATTACTCTACAATATCAATCTTTAAATTCTGTGGTGTTAGAACCCTATTTGAACTCCGGGATTTCAAATGAGAATATTTTTCCCAACTAGTCTCTGAGATGTTTTTTTGACCAAAGAACTGTCATTTTTGAGAAAAAAATAAATCTTTCAAAAATATTTCAATGATTCTACAATATCAATCTTCAAGTTCTGTGGCGTTCGAAATCTATTTGGACAACTGGATTTCAACTGAGAAGATGTTTTCCAACTTGTCTTTGAGATTTTTTTTGACCAAAGAACTGCCATTTTTGACAAAAACTGAAACCTTTCAAAAATATTTCAAACATAGTTTAAATGATTCTACAATATCAATCTTCAAGTTCTGTGGCGTTCGAAATCAATTTGGACAACTGGATTTCAACTGAGCAGATGTTTTCCAACTTGTCTTTGAGATTTTGTTTGACCAAAGAACTGCCATTTTTGACAAAAACTGAAACCTTTCAAAAATGTTCCAAACATAGTTAAAATTACTCTACAATATCAATCTTTAAATTCTGTGGTGTTAGAACCCTATTTGAACTCCGGGATTTCAAATGAGAAGATTTTTCCCAACTAGTCTCTGAGATGTTTTTTTGACCAAAGAACTGCCATTTTTGACAAAAACTGAAACCTTTCAAAAATGTTCCAAACATAGTTAAAATTACTCTACAATATCAATCTTTAAATTCTGTGGTGTTAGAACCCTATTTGAACTCCTGGATTTCAAATGAGAAGATTTTTCCCAACTAGTCTCTGAGATGTTTTTTTGACCAAAGAACTGTCATTTTTGAGAAAAATTAAATCTTTCAAAAATATTTCAAACTTAGTTTAAATGATTCTACAATATCAATCTTCAAGTTCTGTGGCGTTCGAAATCTATTTGGACAACTGGATTTCAACTGAGAAGATGTTTTCCAACTTGTCTTTGAGATTTTTTTTGACCAAAGAACTGCCATTTTTGACAAAAACTGAAACCTTTCAAAAATGTTCCAAACATAGTTAAAATTACTCTACAATATCAATCTTTAAATTCTGTGGTGTTAGAACCCTATTTGAAATCCTAGATTTCAAATGAGTAGATTTTTCCCAACTAGTCTCTGAGATGTTTTTTTGACCAAAGAACTGCCATTTTTGACAAAAACTGAAACCTTTCAAAAATGTTCCAAACATAGTTAAAATTACTCTACAATATCAATCTTTAAATTCTGTGGTGTTAGAACCCTATTTGAACTCCGGGATTTCAAATGAGAAGATTTTTCCCAACTAGTCTCTGAGATGTTTTTTTGACCAAAGAACTGTCATTTTTGAGAAAAAAATAAATCTTTCAAAAATATTTCAAACATAGTTTAAATGATTCTACAATATCAATCTTCAAGTTCTGTGGCGTTCGAAATCTATTTGGACAACTGGATTTCAACTGAGAAGATGTTTTCCAACTTGTCTTTGAGATTTTTTTTGACCAAAGAACTGCCATTTTTGACAAAAACTGAAACCTTTCAAAAATGTTCCAAACATAGTTAAAATTACTCTACAATATCAATCTTTAAATTCTGTGGTGTTAGAACCCTATTTGAAATCCTGGATTTCAAATGAGAAGATTTTTCCCAACTAGTCTCTGAGATGTTTTTTTGACCAAAGAACTGCCATTTTTGACAAAAACTGAAACCTTTCAAAAATGTTCCAAACATAGTTAAAATTACTCTACAATATCAATCTTTAAATTCTGTGGTGTTAGAACCCTATTTGAACTCCTGGATTTCAAATGAGAAGATTTTTCCCAACTAGTCTCTGAGATGTTTTTTTGACCAAAGAACTGTCATTTTTGAGAAAAATTAAATCTTTCAAAAATATTTCAAACATAGTTTAAATGATTCTACAATATCAATCTTCAAGTTCTGTGGCGTTCGAAATCAATTTGGACAACTGGATTTCAACTGAGAAGATGTTTTCCAACTTGTCTTTGAGATTTTTTTTGACCAAAGAACTGCCATTTTTGACAAAAACTGAAACCTTTCAAAAATGTTCCAAACATAGTTAAAATTACTCTACAATATCAATCTTTAAATTCTGTGGTGTTAGAACCCTATTTGAACTCCTGGATTTCAAATGAGAAGATTTTTCCCAACTAGTCTCTGAGATTTTTTTTGACCAAAGAACTGTCATTTTTGAAAAAAATTTAAATCTTTCAAAAATATTTCAAACATAGTTTAAATGATTCTACAATATCAATCTTCAAGTTCTGTGGCGTTCGAAATCTATTTGGACAACTGGATTTCAACTGAGAAGATGTTTTCCAACTTGTCTTTGAGATTTTTTTTGACCAAAGAACTGCCATTTTTGACAAAAACTGAAACCTTTCAAAAATGTTCCAAACATAGTTAAAATTACTCTACAATATCAATCTTTAAATTCTGTGGTGTTAGAACCCTATTTGAACTCCGGGATTTCAAATGAGAATATTTTTCCCAACTAGTCTCTGAGATGTTTTTTTGACCAAAGAACTGTCATTTTTGAGAAAAAAATAAATCTTTCAAAAATATTTCAATGATTCTACAATATCAATCTTCAAGTTCTGTGGCGTTCGAAATCTATTTGGACAACTGGATTTCAACTGAGAAGATGTTTTCCAACTTGTCTTTGAGATTTTTTTTGACCAAAGAACTGCCATTTTTGACAAAAACTGAAACCTTTCAAAAATATTTCAAACATAGTTTAAATGATTCTACAATATCAATCTTCAAGTTCTGTGGCGTTCGAAATCAATTTGGACAACTGGATTTCAACTGAGCAGATGTTTTCCAACTTGTCTTTGAGATTTTGTTTGACCAAAGAACTGCCATTTTTGACAAAAACTGAAACCTTTCAAAAATGTTCCAAACATAGTTAAAATTACTCTACAATATCAATCTTTAAATTCTGTGGTGTTAGAACCCTATTTGAACTCCGGGATTTCAAATGAGAAGATTTTTCCCAACTAGTCTCTGAGATGTTTTTTTGACCAAAGAACTGCCATTTTTGACAAAAACTGAAACCTTTCAAAAATGTTCCAAACATAGTTAAAATTACTCTACAATATCAATCTTTAAATTCTGTGGTGTTAGAACCCTATTTGAACTCCTGGATTTCAAATGAGAAGATTTTTCCCAACTAGTCTCTGAGATGTTTTTTTGACCAAAGAACTGTCATTTTTGAGAAAAATTAAATCTTTCAAAAATATTTCAAACTTAGTTTAAATGATTCTACAATATCAATCTTCAAGTTCTGTGGCGTTCGAAATCTATTTGGACAACTGGATTTCAACTGAGAAGATGTTTTCCAACTTGTCTTTGAGATTTTTTTTGACCAAAGAACTGCCATTTTTGACAAAAACTGAAACCTTTCAAAAATGTTCCAAACATAGTTAAAATTACTCTACAATATCAATCTTTAAATTCTGTGGTGTTAGAACCCTATTTGAAATCCTAGATTTCAAATGAGTAGATTTTTCCCAACTAGTCTCTGAGATGTTTTTTTGACCAAAGAACTGCCATTTTTGACAAAAACTGAAACCTTTCAAAAATGTTCCAAACATAGTTAAAATTACTCTACAATATCAATCTTTAAATTCTGTGGTGTTAGAACCCTATTTGAACTCCGGGATTTCAAATGAGAAGATTTTTCCCAACTAGTCTCTGAGATGTTTTTTTGACCAAAGAACTGTCATTTTTGAGAAAAAAATAAATCTTTCAAAAATATTTCAAACATAGTTTAAATGATTCTACAATATCAATCTTCAAGTTCTGTGGCGTTCGAAATCTATTTGGACAACTGGATTTCAACTGAGAAGATGTTTTCCAACTTGTCTTTGAGATTTTTTTTGACCAAAGAACTGCCATTTTTGACAAAAACTGAAACCTTTCAAAAATGTTCCAAACATAGTTAAAATTACTCTACAATATCAATCTTTAAATTCTGTGGTGTTAGAACCCTATTTGAAATCCTGGATTTCAAATGAGAAGATTTTTCCCAACTAGTCTCTGAGATGTTTTTTTGACCAAAGAACTGCCATTTTTGACAAAAACTGAAACCTTTCAAAAATGTTCCAAACATAGTTAAAATTACTCTACAATATCAATCTTTAAATTCTGTGGTGTTAGAACCCTATTTGAACTCCTGGATTTCAAATGAGAAGATTTTTCCCAACTAGTCTCTGAGATGTTTTTTTGACCAAAGAACTGTCATTTTTGAGAAAAATTAAATCTTTCAAAAATATTTCAAACATAGTTTAAATGATTCTACAATATCAATCTTCAAGTTCTGTGGCGTTCGAAATCTATTTGGACAACTGGATTTCAACTGAGAAGATGTTTTCCAACTTGTCTTTGAGATTTTTTTTGACCAAAGAACTGCCATTTTTGACAAAAACTGAAACCTTTCAATAATGTTCCAAACATAGTTAAAATTACTCTACAATATCAATCTTTAAATTCTGTGGTGTTAGAACCCTATTTGAACTCTGGGATTTCAAATGAGAAGATTTTTCCCAACTAGTCTCTGAGATGTTTTTTTGACCAAAGAACTGTCATTTTTGAGAAAAATTAAATCTTTCAAAAATATTTCAAACATAGTTTAAATGATTCTACAATATCAATCTTCAAGTTCTGTGGCGTTCGAAATCTATTTGGACAACTGGATTTCAACTGAGAAGATGTTTTCCAACTTGTCTTTGAGATTTTTTTTGACCAAAGAACTGCCATTTTTGACAAAAACTGAAACCTTTCAATAATGTTCCAAACATAGTTAAAATTACTCTACAATATCAATCTTTAAATTCTGTGGTGTTAGAACCCTATTTGAACTCTGGGATTTCAAATGAGAAGATTTTTCCCAACTAGTCTCTGAGATGTTTTTTTGACCAAAGAACTGTCATTTTGAGAAAAAAATAAATCTTTCAAAAATATTTCAAACATAGTTTAAATGATTCTACAATATCAATCTTCAAGTTCTGTGGCGTTCGAAATCTATTTGGACAACTGGATTTCAACTGAGAAGATGTTTTCCAACTTGTCTTTGAGATTTTTTTTGACCAAAGAACTGCCATTTTTGACAAAAACTGAAACCTTTCAAAAATGTTCCAAACATAGTTAAAATTACTCTACAATATCAATCTTTAAATTCTGTGGTGTTAGAACCCTATTTGAAATCCTGGATTTCAAATGAGAAGATTTTTCCCAATTAGTCTCTGAGATGTTTTTTTGACCAAAGAACTGCCATTTTTGACAAAAACTGAAACCTTTCAAAAATGTTCCAAACATAGTTAAAATTACTCTACAATATCAATCTTTAAATTCTGTGTTGTTAGAACCCTATTTGAACTCCGGGATTTCAAATGAGAAGATTTTTCCCAACTAGTCTCTGAGATGTTTTTTTGACCAAAGAACTGTCATTTTTGAGAAAAAATTAAATCTTTCAAAAATATTTCAAACATAGTTTAAAGCTGCAGTTCAGTCTATATCCTGCATGTGTTTTTTTTTTAATAAATCAGTTCTGTAGTAAGAAATAATACTTTTAGCATTTTCTGTTTTAAAAAAAACAACTTTGAAAGACCAATTTTCTTGTATTCTATTTTAACAGCCATTTGCTAAGGCACTGCCCCTTCATGTCCTGTCACAAACCCAGGCACACCCCTTTGTCAGCACTGCCCTCCCTCTCTCTAAACGTGCACTAGCATCTGGTCACATGATCTTCCTCATAGTACATTCAAGGAAGCTGGAGAAAAGGGATCAGCCATGCATAGCAGCTCGGATAGGCGATTTCAAACTTATTACAGTGTTTATTCCATTCATTGCACGTGTATATAATGTAAAATTGTAATAATTCCATTTATAGCAAACGTGTATATCTGAATATTATTTAGATGTATATGTATGTTACTGAAATGTGGAGTGAGTGTGTAGGTAAATACACACAATACACTTCCACTGTATATATATATATATTATATATATTATATATGTA